>NW_020438985.1:6130-20595 GCF_000699045.2 Agrilus planipennis | reverse complement strand
AATTTATTTATTTATTTCTGATAGCTTTTCTCCTGTTAATAAAAATAAATTTAATCTGTTCGGTTAACGAATCTCCATAAAATGACGTGTAAAATTACAATTTTTTCTCTTCAACGGTTTAGTGAATCGATTTGTAATTTTTACAGTAGTTTTAGAATTGAATGAGGAACGTTATTCCAAATTTTTATTTGTCTCGTAGCATTTTGACGTACTTCCCAAACATCCTTAATATAACATTATTATTAATATGAAAAAATGGCTGAAGCTATCTGTAACAATTTTCCTATACCACCACATGTTCAACTCAGAAGTCGCCACTATAGGGTTTGCTAAAAGCTTATAATTCCTACAGAAGTTTATGTGATATTTTATAAAGCTCAATTCTTCTTTCTCGTTCCCAGTTGTTCTCAGAGCTTATGTATCATAAATAAAATAGATAGAATCGGCATTAAAGGACAAAATACCACACACACACCCGGAACCAGAGGCATTAACATGCGAAAAGAAAAAGCTATAATGCAACAATAGGACGATGAGCTATGGCGCGTGATTTTCATCGGGTTGAGAAGATTGCGCTTAGGCCTGTTCCGACGAGATACAGTCGGCTAACGTCATTTTAATTACCTCAACGAACGAAGAAGGCCCTGCAATAACGACGCCCGCGACGATACATTTTGACCCTATACGTACATATTATGTGATATAATGTATTAAAATCATTAAACAGACAAAAATATGGTTTGAGACGGCGCAATGAATGTTTTTTAGTATATAGATACTGGATTCCCTATTCGTACCTATTAATTGGACTGATATTAATTCATAGATACTGTCTATCAAAGTACCTACAATAATAGAAAATCAAACGGAACTGGAATAAACAAACTAAAGTTGTTGAGCTTTCTCAAGGCAACTTTTTTTGATCAATGAGAAGTGTATATAGCAGATAAAAATGCTTATTTTATAAAGGATACAAACTATTTATTGGTCAAACTAACCAAATCGTTGAGAATATAAAAACAATAAATATACTGACATCCACACTTATTAATTTAAACCAGTGAAGTATTAAAATAAATAAAATTTCAAAATTTAAAATTTGTAATGTTTATGAGAACTTTGGGGACTCTTTAATATCCCAATAGGTAAGTCCAAGGATCCTGGTTGAGTTTTACTTCGTAGGGTGTTTTATCATTCAATTTTTTGTTATGTGAAAGTGGTGCCTGAGCTTTTGATTTAATTTCTTTTTGATTTTTCAAGCGAAATGAACAGGCACCTACCTATCGTGATTAGTAACTCATGGTTTTCGTGACCTAATATCAATGAGTCTACGTTTTTTAGTTTGCATAGGTGCTCACAAAAAAATGTTAGTCTACATAAGTAATATCTTCAATTATTTGATCAATCTTGATCATTTTCGTCATATCTGTTCATTTTTTGATTTAAAAAGTAATGTTCTTTCCTAATTTTTAAAATATTAATATTAATTATCATTGCTAATTGGAAAAACTTTAAATGATTTAAAAGGATTTAGTGAGAATTGGGCGTTTAAAAAATTACAATAAAATGAAGTTGCGAAACGGCACCAAAACATGTAGAAATTTGAAAGTTGGCAAGACAGACGCAGTCGAAAAGGAAAGATGAGACAAAACAAATTATCGACCACCAGCAAAAATATAAATAGTATAGAAGAATATACTTCATCCCCTTAAAGCTTGTGAAAAAATCATCAAATGACCGTGCATGTGAATGCCTAATATCTAATATATTAAATATCTATTTTATCTATAAGGTGTTCTGATGATGGCATTTTCATTGAACACATCAGAGAGGCGGCAAAGCCTAAGTGATTAAAATTTTCACGTTCTCGAATTGATAAGCTTCGAAGTAACTTATCAAACATTAGTGAAATAGCATCAGCGTTTAACATGGGCTACAACATAAAGATATGACATAGGAAGTGAATAATAAAACTTCCCAAAATTTACTTGAAAATGAAATTATCAATTTAGCAGAAATCTAAATATCTAGGATAATACCTCTGTTATCTAAAATTCAAAACTATTATTATGCCAAAACAATTAACACAGTCATAGTTTTTCCTGATATTTTCATCACATTAACTAAACTTTGTAAAAACAAAATTCTAAACAACATGAAACATACATCACCACTTACCTAAATGTAACTGTGGATATTTTCATTATTCATTATTGTTATCAGTTTTTCTCGGAAAATTGTTTAAAAATTACAGCTAAAGCTAAAATTAATTACCTATACTATAAATGGATTTATTAGTTTTTTCTTTTTTATAAACTTCGTTTACTTATTCTATATAGTAATAGGTACATGACGCAAATTCTTATAGAAGGAAATCTTGATTTTGATATTTTTACACCTAAAGTATATTTATTCTGCCCTGGCGTTCGCTTTCGGTTTTCAAGTTGCTGAAACTCTTACGTTGGAAGACAACTATGTATCTACTTAAATTTAATTAATGCCTCAGTACTTATTATTTACCAACAAATAGCCAGATTTCAAAACGGAACCACACATTGATATGAGAAGGAAAACACAAGAAGCTTCGAAGACAACGAAACTCATCAATAGATCCCAACGTAGGTGCATATTCTTTATCGCAGAGCACGTTCTTTTTCCAAGCAGATAACCCATCAAGTGAATCCCCACAAGTTCCTCATTTCTTTATCGTTTATTGACCGCCAAATTTGTGCCTAGCCGTTTGTTTCTTTCAATCAATTCGATCGGCAATTTTACCTTCGGAAATATCCTTCACCTCGACACGTATCAAAATCCAAACATTCAACTCATAAATTCACTCACTAACAAATAACCAAAACGCATCAAGTGTGATTATGAGATACACTCTGGGACCAAAACAACTCACTTTTCAAAAAATAAAACTACAGGTTATTACACTTAGATAGACAGATATGTGCGTCTGAAATGGGATGACAACAATCGGCCCTAAAGTGTAAGCTACTTTTTCCCCCTGCGACGTCGGAGGCGCTGGCGTCGCGGGGCGTGGACGTCCCGTTCCATCAGTTAAGGCTTAAGTTAAACCAATAGCTGAGTCGTTTTCGTACTGAGTTGCCATGACGATGACGCTCGACAGACGCCGATTGGCGCCTCTGTTGCCATGGCTATGCCCTCCCCTGACGACGTCGTATTTGACTACCTAAAGCTCCGAGTACTTCACAGCGGGCTTGTAGTATCTAAGTAAACAGGCAGCGAGGAGTATTTGTTTTTCCAATCAGTGCTGGTTTGGAATACCTAAAGTGTTAACTTGTTTGTGGACCGGTCGTGATGTAAACAAAGATACAAAAGCCTCGATGACGAGTTAAGATCATATCGATTAATACGTTTGCGTTCTGTGTGTGCCGTATCTAACTGCGAGTATAGTCGACAAAAAGTGCACCGTTGCGTAATCGGAAAAACTACGTCATCGTGTAAAAAAACCATCCAATATTTTCATTTTCGAAAAACTTTCCACGTTGGACTTGAAAAACGATGAAGTGAATGGACTGAGACTTATACGAGAAGATCCATGATTATGCTACCGCAGAAACTCTACTCGACTGAACCGTCGGCAATGGCAACATCTTCGAATCCAATGTCCCCGATGGCACCGAGCTATTCAATGAACGCCATGTCTTGCGTTTCTATGGCGTCCATGAATTCGTGTTCTCCGCAAACGGCAACGTTCGGTTCGGGAATGCTCAACTCAGGAATGCCCATGACGACGATGTCCATGAATGGTAATTGTATGTCATCGTCAGGAATGGGATACAGTGCAATAGGATCTCCCATGTCGAATATGAACGCGTGCATGGGAGCGGCTATGCCTACCGTAAATGGCTATGGTTCTGTAGGTGGTTTATCCGCCAGGGCGGACCTCAGCGGAGGAGACACGTCTCCGAATAGTGCTCTTCAACGTGCACGGGCCGACAAGACATACAGAAGAAGTTATACGCACGCGAAACCTCCTTATTCCTACATATCACTTATCACGATGGCCATCCAGAATAGTCCGTCGAAAATGCTCACTTTGTCCGAAATTTACCAGTTCATCATGGACTTGTTTCCGTTCTACAGGCAAAATCAACAACGATGGCAGAATTCTATTCGACATTCGCTCTCATTCAACGACTGTTTTGTGAAAGTCCCCAGGACACCAGACAAGCCAGGAAAGGGATCATTTTGGAGTCTTCATCCTGATTCGGGAAACATGTTCGAGAACGGTTGCTATTTGAGAAGACAGAAGCGATTCAAGGATGAAAAGAAGGAAATCCAACGTCAGCATCAGAAGACGGTTCCGCATCATGGTGGAAGCATGGACAAAAGCAGTTCCGGAAAAACGACTCCTTCACATCACGGCGACGACGGACATAACAAGGGTCATCATTTAGACAAAACGACCGATGGGAGTCTCAGTTCGATGTTGTTGCATTCGTCCAAACTGGACGTCGAGCAGATGAATCTTCTCCATCATAACGATTTGGGCATGCATCAGCAACATCAACAACAAAATCTTTCGCACGAGGAACTGTCCGCTATGGTGAGTAGGGTCCATCCATTATCGTTGAGTAGCGAATCCATGCTGCACCACGGATCTATGAACCATCTAAAACAGGAACCTACCGGATATACGCCTTCTAATCACCCATTCTCGATAAATAGACTGTTACCCGTTGAAAGTAAGCCCGAACTGAAAATGTACGGCGATTCGCAATATCCTTACAATGGGCTGAGTCCGCTTCCGAATTCGATGCATGCTCATCCATCGATAGGTAACGATTATTACAATAATCCTCTGTATCACACACCGTCGGGGACGACCAGCTTGTGACAATATCCCTTGGCTTAAATTTTAAGCACTCTCGGATCACGTATTATGCGAACGTTTTGTTATTACGTATTTTGAACATTTACGCGAAGTGATGAGGAAAACGTAAAAATTGAATCTAAATGGCAGTCTCGTACGTAACAATATTTTTTTTCTATCATTGTGACTCAAATTCGAGAAGGAAATCTCATTATTTTAGGTACTGCATCTATCTATCTCTGTATCTATAACTCGTATTTTTTTTGTTGTTCTCGAATCTGTTTTTATTTTGGCTGATTGTGAGTAATTCTGATAACAAAATCTGAGTAACATCTAATAAGTGATAACTGACTTTTAAACATGATAGATCCTTTTTTCTTATTCTTTACTCTTTAAAAATTTCTTTTTTTATACTTGTCTGTATTTAGAAGACACGCTGTGTAGATTCATCATTAGATATATGTAAATATTTGTATATAACCATTTTAATACCAACTTATTACCTACACCGAAGTAATCGTGTTCAATTTTTCAAACTTATTACGCATTTATTAATTATTGTGATGTTTGTTAGTGACAAGGCTAATTTTTTTCCAACTGTTAGTTAAATACCTATAGTACCCGTCAGCCTAATGGCATGAGTACCTAACGATCTCGGTCTAATTTCTAATTTACGTTAAACTGTTTTGTTATAAGCATTGTAAATAGAGATTTATATGTTTTACAAATTATAAATATCTATACATACACACAGATTCTCGCGCCTCTGTTTTTTGTAAATATAAACAAATGTATAAATACTATGTAACTGTAAATTTTAATTTTTTGTCACATAATAAATGTTGAGGTCTCCTTAACTAATTTAATTTTTGCTGTTTTAATTATTATGAATAATTAAACTATTTGCCGAGATGCAAATTTTGCCTAAACCTATCTTATCCATTATCAAAGCATTATAGTTTGTTTAGACAAAATTTAATGAACAAATATTTGCTTAGGACACAATACCTATCGATTTCCAAACACAACTTCTCTTCAACATTCTTAGCTTAATAACAACTTTAAATTTATAATGCACTACTCTATTTATTCGCGATAATTGACGTAAATCAATATTTTTCTTCCCTACAAACGAAATGTTAATGGCAGTGGAGGTTATTTTCAAAATGCATTCAACATAAGAGTAACTGAAATTATTACAAATTAAAAACAACTTTATAAGTACTTAATTCTTTTGAATACAATGTTAACTGATTTTATTTTATTAGACGAAGCTTTTCTTCTGTTGAGACAAAAGGAATTTTAATGTCATCATTAGAAACAACAGATTTTTTTGTCATTTTTTCAAATCGAATATATGTTTTTCTACAAGAAACTAGCCGTTACATCCACAGGAGTCACAACATGGAGATACGTACCATGGATTAAAAGTTGTGTCCCAACCTGACGAACATTTTACGTAAAATTTAAAACCGCAAACATTTACATTACACAAACCAAAACGCTACGACTTAATGCAAAATTATAAGGCGTTTTTATTTGATAATGCAAAAATATCTGTATTATTATGTTTAAAAATTTAGAGCTTTCAGTTTTGAGTTATGTCAGATTTTAAAGGCACAAAAGGCATGTAAAAATACAATTACATTGTCGCATTACATTTTTAAGGAAAAATATTAAGGCATCGGACGCTAGCGGATTCATAGGGAGGGGGGAAGGTTCGGGTCCACATCCCCCTCACCCCCTAAGGATCAGATAAACCCAAGTTCAATCATATATATTGCTAGAATTAATCAATTCTTATCAGTTATATGCCTTTTTAAAGACCATTATGTA
Organism: Agrilus planipennis; assembly: GCF_000699045.2. Taxonomy (NCBI): domain Eukaryota; kingdom Metazoa; phylum Arthropoda; class Insecta; order Coleoptera; family Buprestidae; genus Agrilus; species Agrilus planipennis. The sequence continues at coordinate 13,916 of NW_020438985.1, read as the reverse complement.
TATCGAAAATACTACATAAAGTGGTCACGAAAATAAGAATGATCTTATTTAGGGAATATTGTATTTATTCGAAAAAAAGCTTTTATCAACCTTCTCCTCCTTACTCAACAATATTTCTTCGATTTAATAATATGAGAATATTTAAGATATTATCAAGAATAGTTTTTAATACCAACATCATCACCATCATAAGGACGTCAGTCCTAAGACTGGTTGGACACGCACCTCCATTTCTTCCTGTCCTGAGCTAATCTTCGCATTTCCTAAAATTAGAACAACCCACATCCTTAACTATTTGCGAACAGTAATCTAATCTAGGTCTAGCTCTACCGCTCCTAACTCCCGTTTCTGCCTCTAATATGTCTCTGACTAGACCTTCCTGTCTGAGAAGGTGTCCTACTAACCAATCTCGCCTATTTCTTATTAACTTCCATATGGTCCTCTGTTCTCCTATTCTTTCTAATGCCTCTTCATTTCTAACCTTCTCAATTCACGGTATCCTCATCATTTCGAACGGTTTCGCACCCGTATAGCGCCGCGCTCCACACCTTTAACAACCTTTTTCGAATTTCTAAATTAACCGTTCGCGAGCATAGAAGTGACTTTTTATTGAAAACGACTCGACTCTGTGTTATCCTCTGCTGTATATCCCTGCTACTCCTTCCGTCCTGACTTATCTGACTTCCTAGATACCTAAAATCGGTCACTTCTTCTATTTTTTAGTCTCCTATCTTTATATTCGCTCTTTCCCTACTACGATTTTTACTTAATAAAATGTTCACATACAGGTATGTGTACTATACCTACAGATCGAAATAATGTTGTTAAGTACAGAAAGTAATGTCAGTGTTTGTGTTTTTTCTTTCATATTCATTTTTGAAAATGTACCTATTACCTATCACACAATAAGTACAATTATTATAGTCGCCACCGTTTTTACGTTTTTACTAAGCATTCTCTGCGATGGCGACGTCAGGAACTACGAAAAGCTGCTTCTCTGTGGCCAGAAAAGACGCTAGTTATACATATAGTATTCGCGTCGGGCCCTAAGAACCTTTTGAAGTACGTAATTTACCGTCGGACTTGGCCAATAATAAACAGACTAATTCTCGACCGCAAATCCTTCCTTTCTATTTTAATATGGACTTTGCGACTTGTAATATGGCTTTCATTACACAAAGAGAATCCGCAGCAGATGGTCTATTACGGATCCACCCTCTTTTTAACAGGCAAACACCACTTCATGAGAGAAAAAAGGGAATATCGGATGCATCGAAGATTTAGGCAGATATTTTCTTCTTATATGGCGTCATATCTATAAAAAAATTTGATTTCCTAAAAAGATCGTCTAAAATTCTGCTTTTCCTAAGCGATTGGCTGTGTTGTAAAACTTTCTTGTGTTCTCTTCACCACTGGCTCTGTTTTTTTTCCTAAATATTCTATTTCAGCCAAAATTACAGAGCGAGATCGACAATAAATAATTAACTGATTTTTTGTCAGATTTCCCATCTGTTCTTTCCAGATTTCCCATATGTTTTTTTCAGATTTCCCATCTGTTTTTTCAGTTTTTTTCAGATTTCCCATCTGTTTTTTTCAGTTTTTTTTTTCAGATTTTCCATCTGTTTGTCGCCCACTGTCCTTATTATGGTAAGTTATATGATGACTCCCATTTTAATATTCATTTCAGTTAAGCGTTTAAAAACTGTAGATGAGGTCAGCAATTTACGAATGAAGTGAATTATCAAACCCTAATAATTATAATATTAAATTTTTTACGGAAGTTAAGATATATTATATAATAGGTATATAAGTAGGGAGTTTGCAGTTGGGTTGTATTTCATTTCTATCCAACTACATAATATTGATCGAAGCAGCATCACGTTCTGTAGGTGTAAATTAATTAGTGAAAGGTGAATATACATTAACTGTAAAACTCACATTTGTATTGTCTCGCACTTCGAGTACCTAATACCCGATGGATTTTAGTAAAAGTATCTATTAAGAGAGTCAAAAGCGTTTACGAAATAAAGCAATAAAAATATTCACTTTTTGTTCGAGACCAAAACCATTTTAACTTATCTAATATCTATCTAGGAAGAACATCATGGACGGACGTCTTCGCCATTGTTTGTTTTACTTGCGATTTGGCGATTGAAAATCTATAAAACCTACATATAGCATGTACTTACATGGCTATATGTGCCGATACCTACATATCACATGTTAAGCAATATTCTCCATTAATGTTTTACGTAATAACGTACGTATAATAATAGGCAGGTATCTTTACGGAGTGATTCATATCAGATCACCATAGCATCGCATAATCAACTTTGTTAACTGAAACTTTCGTTTAATCGAATGTGATAAGTATAACGTAATGTGTGGGTTCATCGACGCACAATAAAAATCTGAAATTTTCTAAATATTAAAAACGTAATGTATTTTATAAGTAGGGTAATATGTAGAGTCAGCTCCTGAAGTTTATCTACCAGCAGCAAAAAAAGCACCTTTATATACAGAAACGAACCACTATTAAATAAACTGTAATCGTAAAAGTACCACTTATCGGTGGAGTATGCAGATTCGGATCTTATTTTTGCTGACATGGGCAGTTGAAAACAAAACTTATGCACAATTTGTTCATTTTACTTTTTTCTTAATGTCTACTTTATTACATTATCAACATTATACATTAAACAAAGCGAAAAATGAAATATATATATATATATAAATGTTCCTCGTGTTTTATCGTCTGAAAAGAGGAGCAGTTACCTAAATTTTAGTTGTTCGGGGATTGTTGATGTTACCCGGGAGTAGTATTTTTTATTTGCAAAGCACACTTTTGCAAAGCAAAACCTATGCCAATTAATTAAAAAGAACTGATATTTTCCACCATCGAATGAAATAAAATGCCACGTTCATATTTTACCTAGCTCTCCCCTTGACCCAAAAGTTTGTTTGTTTTAATTCAGCTTTTATGGCTATTATTCGATAAAAAATGATTTCAATGAAAAAGTACCTACCTGAAAAATGAAGTACTAAATGAAGAATATTACTTCTTTAAATAATCAGTAACCATAATCGTATTGTTTATACTGGACGAACGCGAACCGAGTTTTCTGTTCATTTTCACGTTTTTTGAAGAACTTCAATGAAGAACTACGGTCACTCCATATCTCTTTTCAATATAAGAGAATTTCACCAATAACAAATTACCTATCAGTTGACTTATTACAGCTGTACATTTACGCTATCAGCATCAGTTTTGATATTTAGGCGTAGCATATTTTTGATATAGCGGACTGCATCTATAGTTTAATTTGAGTAAAAATATAGAGATTGAGTTAAGCGGTTAGGATGTGGCTAATATACTTTAATTAATAAAACCTTTCATACGAAACGAAAACATGTGTAGGTACCTACGCCAACACGTGTCTAATTATAGATGTTTGCTTTCGCAAATTATAGTGTAGCTAGTAGCTATATTTTGAAAAATATCGGACCCAAAAAAAAACGATCCCAAATAACGTATGCATGGTTTCGGCCCACTCATTTTTTCCTTTGAAAGACTGTATAGGTAGACGTTCCCACGTATCATACCTCCTCGCTGCAATACAATACAAAATTGGGTTTGTGGGAAACCCACGAACACATTTCCATCGAACGTCACGTCGTCCCTATATCCATTTTGCCTGCTTTCCTCCGTAATAAGGGACACAATGAAAGCTCGAGCTTTAGTTACGCGCATGCGTCTCAAACAGGCGTCAATACTGGCACCAATCCGTAGTACAAGAGTGGCTGGGACGATCGTAGCCGCCTCGATGTCCCACTGTTATCCGATATCTTCATCAGCCGGCTTCGATTCCTATAGCCAACGTCGCCGTCGTCGTCGTCATCATCGTAGCAAGCGACGAACAGCGTTTGACCGCCCGCAGCATTGTTTCTACAAACTAACAAAATGGGCGCGTGTATAACACGACCGCATCATCCTCTTTATGGCCGTGAGAACGTCAAGTTAAACCTTCGAATCCGTTGAATATTCAATATAAACTCTTTATAACGAAACTTAAGAGATCAGGCATTTTCTATCGTCATTCAGAATTTTCCTTAGGCGTCTATTGTGAATGATATTTCTACAAGTATTTTTTCATATTCCGATTTCTGAATTTTTATTTTCAATTTTCACGGATTTATACAGACCTCATGATACCTCCAAATATGCAATGAAAGTACAGGTCTGACGAAGGAAGCTGGCGAGCGGTCGCGCAGGTACTTGCCCATTTATGGCCTATTTGGGTAAGTCACTTGGAACTGGTACACAAATAAGCTTTCAGTAGGCGTAAATTATAGTATTAATACAGATAGGACAGTAGCGTACTAGAAAATAATGTAAAAACATGACTTATCAAAAAGAAAAAAATTAACCTATTGCTTTTGTTTTATAGTTAGTTTTCACATTCACTCTCATCATGGGAATCTCTAGCGGTGTCACCAACATCAACAATTAGTTGTTCTGTTTGTATGTCTATTACTTGCTCACTGATCCCTATTTTGAAATATTTAATCTACGCCCCTGATAGGGATACTGAAGAAAGAAGGCTGCAATAGTTATACCTAAAACTGCCTACTTTTGCCACCGCGCATCCACGCCATTTTAAAATTTCCGCCAGCTTCCAGCGTCAGGCCTGTACAAACCACAAATTGCCATAACTTTTTTCATCATCATCATAAGGTCGTCAGTCCTAAGACAGGCACCTCCACTTTTTCCTATATCCCGAGCTAAACTTCGCATTCCTCTAAAACTAGAACATCCCGCATTCTTAACTATTTATGAACAGTAATCTAATACGAAACAAAAATTTGGTAAAAACCTAGATAATCCTTCTCGTTGAATCATAACTTGCATCACGTTAAGCGTAACTAATCGAAGAAGACCGCTATAAGGATCGTGTCATAGAGAGACGGAGCAGGATTATCTGACCAGGGTCCAGCACGATACATATATGATTCATGAGATCTATTCCACAAAGGATTCGAAAGCAAACGTATATACATAGGTCTTTGACATGTATATAGGCGTATGTTATCTTGGTACATACATACATGTACATTTATGTATGTGTATATCCTTCCTTATGTATACGATAAGAAATACAATAACCGAGGAAATGAGGTCTTATTTGTCAACGCTCTCATTGTTATCGACGCCATTCGATCATCGGATTTGACAAAGGTCAAAACTTCGAAAACAATGCATTCCATTTTTCCAATAGATTTATTTATTTAGACCATTTTCGATTCTATAACCAAAGGTAATCCTTTTTACCAATTTATTTCTCGGAAATATGTTATTTCAGGAATCTGTTCAACAGATTTGATTCTTGGAGAGACGTTTGATGGATAACTTTGCTAGAGGTAGGTACTTTCAACTAATATGCAAACATAAAAAAGTTTCCATTCTATTTAAGTTAATGCTTATTTGGGATAGGCTTACAAGTATATCAAATAGATACGTCTTACTGTGAGTAAAATATGATGTCGAAATTTCCAACGTAATATATCAAACGACTTGAAATCATTGACAGTCTCTTAATGCGTCTTCTTATCTTATCGGTGGTACATTTACTTGACTGTCAATAAATTTCGAAGAATTTAAAACCTATGCAACCGCGGTAAAATTATCACTTATTCACTTCACTATACTTATAACAATGTTCGATAGTTCTGCGTACAGGGATAGGTTTATAATGATAAAATAACTTCTGCCCTCGGAATCCCACTTTTTAGAATTAATTAACTATTACAACGACTATGATTAAAGAATGGAACTGTGCTTTAGTCCTACGTACGACTTCCAGGATGTTGTCATGTAATGGAAATCAAATCATACTGTATATATATATTTTGCACTCTTTTGAAAATAGCCTAACAACCGAAACCATTGATGCCGTCAAGATATTTAAATAAAATATGTGAAACTACCAAACATCTTTCTATTCCATTCCAGTAACTAAAGTTAAGTGTTTAGTATTGATGACCCTGCAATTACGCGTAGGGATTACGATAACTATAATTAACTATAATTTAAATGGGTGTGGATTTATAACAAAAAAGTCATACTTGATTATAGAACGTATCTACCTCTAACATAAATGTCAGTGAACTTATTTGTTCGTTCTGGAAAAAAGCGTTAACCGATTATTATCGTTTAATACTTTTTTTTATCGGCTATTGCATTGTAGCTAATAACAGTCGATTATTTTTTAACACAAAAGTATGCGATATGTTAACGACACCATCACATTTCATAAAGAGCTGTCGTAATGTCTGTTTAAGTCAGTGTTCTTTTGCTTGATAACTGGATATTCACAAGTAATGATGAATAAAATTTATAAACTGCTGAGTAACAGTTGTGTGCAAATGAAAACTTATGTTTTACGGATTGTTGTCAATAATATATCATCATCATACAGTCGTCGGTCCTAAGACTGGTTGGACACGCACCTTCATTCTTTCCTATCCTGAGCTAATCTTCGCATTTCCCTAAAGCTAGAACAACCCACATCTTTAACTATTTGCGAACAGTAATTTAATCTAGGTCTAGCTCTACCGCTCCTAACTCCCGTTTCTGCCTCTAATATATCTCTGACTAGACCTTCATGCCTGAGAATAAGGTGCCCTACAAACCTATCTCGCCTATTTCTTATTGACTTCCATAGAGTCCTCTGTTCTCCTACTCTTTTTAGTACCTCTTTATTTCTAACCTTCTCTATCCGCGGTATCCTCATCATTCGCCTGTAAGACCACATTTGGAACGCTTCTAACCTATTCTTTTCCGCCGCGCCCACTGTCCATGTTTTGCACCCGTACAGCGCCGCGCTCCAAACATACATCTTTAACAACCTTTTTCGAATTTCTAAATTAACTGTTCGCGAGCATAGACGTGACTTCTTTTTATTGGAAGGCGACTCAATCCTACGCTATTCTCTGCTTTACATTTTTTCTACTACTTCCGTCATGACTTCCTAGATACCTAAAATCGGCCACTTCTTTTAATTTTTCCCTTTTTTTTAATAGAATATGCTAAAATTTTTTGAAAATACTTATTTTTAATTGATTAGAATTTTATCAAGATTATGGTTGTTTATGTTGCGTTTACCTATAAATTGCATTTTAATTGTGTTATTGTTGATGTGTCCCAAAAGTATAATAATATACTATACCTAATGCTTTTGGAGAAATTTTTCGATTAACTTCTATAGTCACAAAGAAAACAACTACAGAAGACTTATCTAGCATATTACTATCATTGTAAGTAAATAAGTCCGCATATAAACATTGTTTAAAGAAGATTAAGCAGAAAATGAAGAGGATGAACAAATATTGGCGCAAAACATGTACTCCAAAACAACATAACCATCGAAACAATTTAACAAACAATGTTACAGTGGCGTGCCTATACGTGTATATATTTCGTTGTTTTTCAGTAAGCAATTAGAAAACCATAAGACTCACACCATTGAATTTTTATAAATCGCAAAAAATATAGATATCTCTATTAACATCATTAGAACAATTTGATTCCTACTGACACATAAAAAGTAGCAGGTAAGAGTAAGAGTTTTTTCTCAAAAATATTAAATGCACCTACTAAACAGCCAATCCGAACTTCTTAAACGACTAATAAAAACACTTACCTTGTCTTTACATCACAGGGGGGCGTTTCGAATAGGTAGTGTCAACTTCCTGTTTCTGTCTCCAATCCTACATCCTTCGATATCCT
>NW_020438985.1:0-2055 GCF_000699045.2 Agrilus planipennis | reverse complement strand
GGTATTATATGCCGAAAGAAAAAATATTTCAAAACTAATTGTAAGTAAAGCTTTTCAAACACTAGCTATAAACATATGTTAATATACGAATATCTCGCCTATTTCTTATTGACTTCCATACAGTGCTCTGTTCTCCTATTCTTTCTAACACCTCTTCATTTCTAACCTTCTCTACCTACGGCATCCTCATTATTGCCAGTAACACTACATTTCGAACGATTCTAACCTGTTTCGCACCCGTGTAGCGCCGCGCTCCAGGCATACACCTTAGAAGTGACTTCTTTTTATTGAAGGTGACTCGACCCTGCGTTATCTTCTGTTTTATACCTCTATTGCTCCTTCCATACTGAGTTACTTTACTTACAAAATACCGAAAATCAGCCACTTCTTCCAATTTTTCGTCTCCTATCTTTACATTCGCCCTTTCCCTACTTTTTCTTCCCTTGCATACCAGTATTTTTGTTTTACTTTTGTTTTGACAATTAATCAAAAATTACGATATCTTCTGTATACTCTTTTCATGGTAATTAACCGCAAAAACTACGATGGACCGCTATTTATGGCATGACTTGACCAGTTGACTGCCTTTACCTATTACATTAATTTCTTAGATCGCATATCTATCTGTGGCCGCAAATGCCATGGTATCTTTCTTTTATTAAGTCTTAAAATATTTAGAGATATTGTACATGTAAAACCCTATTGAAGGTTAGTTTTTATTGAATTAATTCTGGTCATGTAAGTAACTCTCGTTAACCAATCGACTCGAACGTCAGGCCATGCGAACTCTTAAAAAGGTAATTCAAAAACTAATTAATTAGAAAAACCTTGGTAAGCAAACAAATTAAAATAAATACGAACACTTTAAAATGCCTTGTTTTACATACACGGACAGGCATATACAACATTTGCTGTTCGTTATTAATTCTTGAGAATAACACCTTATTTATTATTATCTACTTCGATATGCTGGCATAGGTACTCCTAAAATTTTATAGCTACCTAATAGATACTATATTCACGCTAGAACTAATGATAAAAACACACCTGCGGTCGTTTAATTAATTTCGAAAACGATTTACTGTTATTTTTGTTTTGACCTTTTTATTATCGCCGGCTTTACAGATTACTATACCAAACTCTAAAGGTTCGGTTGAACAACTGTCCTTCCGAAAATTAAATACATCAATAAAAATTAATAAACGATATAACATCTCAATTAGAAATAAGAAGGCTATACATATTTTTCAATTATTTTTCATCACAAGGACCAGTTTACTAAGCACCCAAAGTTAATAAAATAATCTTAAAAGCGCATTCAACATTCGTAATTTTTCTTTTTACTAACAGACGCGATCAAATAAGCCTTATTATTATAAATAACTATTAAGATTTAAGATTTTCGATTTAAATTTAATAAGAAATTCACGCGTAAGTTCACTTCAGAAGATATGGCAAGGAAATTATCGTGTGTTAAGAAACGAGAAATTTACTTTTCCCCTTTTGCAAGTCTCCAAAGATGTTTGAGGCACGTTTATCGACTGGAAGTACCTGTTTCTCTAATTTACTTTTCGTCTTAAATGCGAAAGCTCGCCGGAAACACCCACCTATGTCCTATGTACAATTCGTCACAAAATTGGATTCTTTGCAAGAACGCTTTCGGAAACTTAAATATAATTACAGCGAGACATTTTGAAGAATTTTTGTAGAATTAATTTCTATAGATACATTAAACTATCAGATCTCAGAAAAGCCGCCCTAACGCACTGAAATTTCAGGATATACTAAAATTCAATTCTCAAAACCAACGCCAAACATGCCAAATTAACTTCAACTTAACATGCTTCAAACTCTTAATTCAGACATTATATTCCATTTGCGAGACAAAAAATACGTCTTGTTCTTTTGTTTCATCTATTAGCGCCTCTGCAAGGATATCATCATCATAAGGTCGTCAGTCTTAAGACTGGTTGGACACGTACCTCCACTCTTTCCTATCCTGAGCTAAACTTCGCATTTTGGTAAAGGTTTTTGTGTTGAGGTAAGTGAAGGGAA
>NW_020438984.1:794421-838784 GCF_000699045.2 Agrilus planipennis | reverse complement strand
CTTGATGTACTTCTTTGTTATTTATATTTTTCTGATTTTGAAAATGATTAATATAACAGATATAACGTAAAAACGTCTGCCTAATAATATAAACAAATACATTAAATTGTTCGACACTATTTACACCAGCACCACTTATAAATAATTGTTTTAAGAAAGCAGAATAAATTCGCTTTTTAAACAATGATTATGAGTCTTTGTTTAATGCATAGATTAAACACTGTTGCATGTGCACAATTCTGCAGATGAAGGAAATCCAAAAACGAATGAAATAAATCAGCATACACGATTAACCATGAATTGAATTGACGGTTAAAAATGTAGTTAGAGGTTAGAACGATTTAAAAGTATGAAAAAGGGCAGCAAGACGATTCTCATAGACATTCTTGACAGGAGTCAATTTCGCGCCTGCGCAAAAGGTACGGAGTCTTGCGGTTTTTAGTGTCGCCTCTAGTCTAGGGGTTACGTCCGTAGATAGTCATGACTAGTCTATCTTTGGACTAGTCTTACAATATCAGCAATCTCGGAGAGTGGTATTATTGTGCCAGGGCCGTAAAATTGTAGTAAATGTGAAAAAATTATAGTAGATAAAAAAATCAAGTTTAATTTTATCGCATTAAATAACGATTAAACGTTTTTAAAGCTTATATTATGAAATTGTTGAATTGAGAGTTCAATTTAAAGTAAACAGACTGTTTAAAATATGATTGCTGACACGTGATTGGTTGAGATTAAGGCGCGTGTCAATTCGCGTTTTAAATATCTATTAGTGTTTAAGTTACTTAATATAAGTATTTTCCATACAAGCATCAAATATAATATTATCTAATACATTTGAATATTTATCGGTATATATAGTTCAAAAGCATTTATAAAATTAATTACAAACATTGTATTTTGGTGACGTCCTCTAGGATAAAGTACTCCGGACGTAAACTGATCCCCCATTCTGATGTTCAAGCGAGGACTATCGTGGGGAATGATAGAAATAATTGCAATAGGGGAAAGTGCAATATATGTAGAGCGTGGAATGTTAGGACAATTAGTCAAGCAAGAAAATTAGGAAATTAGAAAGTTGAAAATAATAGATTAGAATTAGATTTAGTAAGTATTAGTGAAGTTCATTGACCAGAAGCTGGGGCTTCTGTAGTGGAGTCTTTAGAATAATACGTACAAGATCGGTAGAAAGTAATTCGGGGGTAAAAATTGTAATGCGTATGCTGAATTGTTAGTAAAAAGAGATAGAATATTCAAGAAAGAAAAGTACGCACAGTAAAGTTGAAAGTACAAGTTTATAGCACTAAAACTGAACAATATAGAATTTTAGGAAAAGTAATTAAGGGAAAGTCCAGCTATTAATAAGGGGTACATGCAGGTATAGGCGAAGATGAAATTCTAGGTAAAGGCTCACGATACTACAATAAGAAGTTGTAAGTCTACAAATAGATTTAGAAGGATATTTACAAAACAACAATAATGTAGCGAGCACGAGCGTGTTTGTATGCGTTCGGGCATACATGTGTGTGAGCGGCTTATCGATTCGCCGACTAGCCGCGGGCGCCTTTCTTCATGTGCACCGTATTTGTAAATGTGTGTGTCGTGCTTGCGTTCTGGGAAAGCAGTTAAACAGTTCAAAGAAAAACAAAACGATCTGGACGTTTCGAGAAGGTTCCCGAACGGAAACAACAGAGTATTTAAAGGAAGAGACGATCGCCTACAGTAGTAGAAATAAATTGACCGTTGCAGAAGCGAAAAGGGGAAATAAATTGATATATCAACAGTAGTGTAAATAAATAGAATAATTCATAACCTAAGTTTAAAAAATTAATACTATTTTTAAGTTCTTTAATAATTAGTGTAAATANCGTTTCACGGTCTTGATGTACTTCTTTGTTATTTATATTTTTCTGATTTTGCAAATGATTAATATAACAGATATAACGTAAAAACGTCTGCCTAATAATATAAACAAATACATTAAAATGTTCGACACTATTTAAACCAGCACCACTTATAAGCTAAACAAAAAAATAAGTAATTGTTTTAAGAAACAGAATAAATTGGCTTTTTAAACAATGATTATGAGTCTTTGTTTAATGCATAGATAAACACAATTGCATGTGCACAATTCTGCAGGTGAAGGAAATCCAAAAACGAACGAAATAAATCAGCATACACGATTAACCATGAATTGAATTGACGGTTAAAAATGTAGTTAGAGGTTAGAACGATTTAAAAATATGAAAAAGGGCGGCAAGGCGATTCTCATAGACATTCTTGACAGGAGTCAATTTCGCGCCTGCGCAAAAGGTACGGAGTCTTGCGGTTTTTAGTGTCGCCTCTAGTCTAGGGGNACGATTTAAAAATATGAAAAAGGGCGGCAAGGCGATTCTCATAGACATTCTTGACAGGAGTCAATTTCGCGCCTGCGCAAAAGATACGGAGTCTTGCGGTTTTTAGTGTCGCCAGGTGTCGCCTTATATCTCCCTGGTTTATTATCCAAAACCAGTGACAGTTTTATTCTTATCTATGATGCTATTTTGCTGGTGACGAAACGGCCATCTTGTAGCGTCAAATTTTACGGTCAACGGACGAAAGGTGTTTATGTTATTTTCAAATACTCAGATTCATTCTTATCAGATTATTGGTTGATTTTTAGCAACGGAGTGTTGTACTATATTGTCATTATTGTGCTTTAGAGTCCGGTGTCATTCATATATACTTGTTCCCAAAAGAATAACATAAGGTAAATGACTGCCTACCCATAATTTATTTAAAAAATAACTGTAATAAGTGTAAAGAGTTTTAATTATCAATGAGAAAAGTAAGTATGAAACGTCGAAGCAAAAACGACAAGAAAAATGCTAACGAAAAAACTGGGCAAAAAAATGGTGTAAATGAGGAATGTCACGAAAAAGAAGAAACACAATCTGATTCGGATGTATCTACAGATTATGAAACCAGTCTAGAATTAGAGAAAAAGAAGAAAAAGAAGACGGAAAAGGATCAGGTAGAACGGTCTGAAAAAAATAAGAAGAAGAAATCTGAAGAAGAGCTTAAGGATGAAAATGATGAACCTGCAAGTAAGAAAAAACGAAAATCTGAGAAACGGAAAAGTGTTTCATTTTCTAAAAGGCATGATGTATCAGAATCAGAAACTGAGAAGGAATCAGAAACAGAAGAGGAAGATGGCCAATTTGAGGTAAATAGTGTAGTAGATGTGGTTTAGTAAGATATTAAATTTAAATTTATTGTTTTAGGTTGAAGCAGTACTTGATGACAAAAAGATTAAAGGTGTTTTGCATTATTTGATCAGATGGAAAGGTTATGGGCCAGAAAGTGATACATGGGAGCCCGAATCAACCTTGCATTGTGATGATTTAATTGCTGAGTACCGAAGTACTTCTAAATCAAGTGATAAAAAAATGAAACCTTTAAGAAAGGAAATAAAAACAAAGAGAACCAAGGATTCTGAAAACAACTGGGATAAAAATGAACAGTTTGAGGTATGTGATGCTTTTGTTTATAATAAAATGTGATGTCGCATTTTGTTAGGTTGAAAGAATATTAGAGGTTCATTTTAAAAGAAATGGTGACAGAGAATTTCTGGTTTCATGGAAAGGCTATCCAGCTTCAGATAATTCCTGGGAGCCTGAGGAAAATCTTCAGTGTCCAGATCTCATTGAAAAGTTCATGTTAAAAGTTGCACAAGCTAAAAATATTGACCAAAAAGAACTAAGGGAATTTAGAAAACCGACTGAAAGGCTTACTTTAAATATGCAGGAAACATCAAGGCGTCTAAGTAGAAGACTTCGTGGCAAGCAAAGGTAAATTATTTTGTTCTCTGTTTTTGAAAAGTATTTTAAGAGAACTTTCATAACATAATCAACTTGGCTAAATTTTTTGCAATTTTTACAAACCATCGTGAAGTAAAGGTTGTGGCATTTATAATCAATTAAAAAAAAAACGTGGCGTCCTAGCTCTAATTAAAACAAAAAATTGTTATAATAATCTGTGATCTAATGACAATTGAACATGCAAATTGCCATTGTAAATTTGAACCTATAATGTGTGTGAGTATGTAGTCCAGTGAAATTAGGTTTTTATGTCCTAAAAGATATTGTACCATCTTTTTTTAATCAATTTATTTTAGTGTTTAGAAAAAATTATTAAAAATGGAACATCAAATCACTAATGCATAAAATATCAAGGTCAAAATTTTTTGCAAAGTCCTATGACTCCAACATCAGTTAAGGTCATTATAAAAACGAAAGATAATGGAATTTTCCAAAAAAATGATCTCTTCAATTTTTTATGTTAAACGAATAGTTAAGGTAAAAATTTATTCCCACGTAAGCTCATATTCTATGCATGGGCTACAGGAAGAGGTGTATATACACCTTACGTGAAAATTTTTGCTTTAATCATTTATTATATATAAAAAACAGATCATTTGTTTGGAGAATTCCATTATCTCGCTTTCATAATGACTTTAATTGACCCAAAAAAACTTTATTAACATTAACCTTGAATAATTTTTTATGCGATAGTGATTTCGTGCTCCATTTTTAATATTGTTTTTAAAACACCAAAATAAAGTCATTAACAGAAAGTATGATAACTAATCTTTTAGAACCTTTTTACATCTAAAGTGATTGGAGTTGGTTAAACATTCTGTTGTGGTATACTGGAGTTTGTTTCACATATGATTGCTGGTGTAGTCGATCAGTTATTTATTTATCTACCATGGTACAAACCGAATGCACTTCCACGTTGTAAAAAAGTAGAAGTGAAAAATTAATGCGTTCCATTCCTAACAAGTGTTGAAATTGTCCACTGCTAGCTTCAATGAAAGAATAACCTGGTGTATCCAATTTCCTCGAATTTTGTCTATGATACTGTAGCGATGTGTATAGAAATTCTTTTGTATGGCCCCACAAATATAAATTTGTTCATGTCAAATCTAGTGAACGGGGTTACTGTATCATTGGTTCGAAACGACCTACCTCCCGTCGAGTTTGCATTCCGTTAAGAAAAAACGGTACGTGATGTAGTTGAGTCAAATGCCTCTGTACAATATAAATATCATCCTGGAGATGGTAAACAAGTAACGAAAATTAGAGTATGTTGTGTGTTATATCATATCAGTTGTTTGAATAGGAAAAAGTACTGTGCACTTCGAAGAGTCTTCATTACTTCTTTTAATTTCGCAATTATTAGTTTGATGCATACATAGTGTAATCAGTGCACTTGTGCAGAGCATGGAATCCAAAATGGTTATTATCGGATGACAGGAAATATTCAATTATAAGTAATAGAGGCTCGTAAAAAATGTAAAGTTAATAAGGTTATTAAACACAAAAATGCAAAATTTTATGTTTTTATTGCTACTTAAGTGTTTCAATTTTTACTGTGTGCCCTTCCTTTCAATATTTAAGTTCTAGACTCATTCTTTAAAATTTTTATTCTTCTATCACTTCGGCTTGGTTACTAATTTTTTTAAGTCAGNTTTATGTTTCAAACATTAAGCTTTCAAATGTCAGCGGGTATATATATACCGTTTTTTTTTTTTATTTTAGAAGTGGTGTAAAATTTTTTAATTAAAATGGCTAAGTCTACTGCCATGTTTTCTGTAAGAAATTTAAATGTTTTTTTTGTGAAAAAGATTTAACGATTACATTGTTGATTGCAGCAACTTCAGCCATGGAGTTCAGTGGCAGCTCAACCCTGTATGGAGCAGACAGTTGGCGCACCCATAACAACACGCGTTGGAAATTACTATCAAACGCCTAGACCACATCCATGGCGCCCAACATTGGGATTTGAAAATATTGAAGTGATGCCACTGTACGTTTAAAGTATTATTGCTTCTATTTTACTTAATGTACTAACATACAAATTAAACCAATAAAGGCCCAGCCAACCTGTCACCAATGCTCTATCTGATCCCTGTTACACTCCTTATGGAATGATAACGGAACCCTTGAAATTTCCCAACTTAGTTACCGGTTTCGAAAGAAATCCCGCCCACGCAGCTAGGGCTGCTTTGTATACACGTTATACGCCTATGGAGTGGTGTCAGGGGAACATAGCTAAATACAATGAAGCGGATACAATGAGAAATTACTCAGAAAGGCTTAGAGGGGACTTTATCCGGGTTTTAAGGTACTTATGATATTTTTCTTTAATAGTTTAAAATATCAAATTTTTTGAATCTTCAACTTTCCTATTCCCATTAGATTATATAACATACAGTATTTACTTAAAATTAAACGAATAGTAGAATAAATTTTCCGATAGTATAAGATTGCATTTTTTAATAACAAAAGGTTTACTGCTATTACCTTATCATTCGAATAAGTATATTTTCTGAAAAGAGAGACGGATGAGAAAACAACTCTTGGTCAACGAGAATCTGGTCGTCGATTAGGCGAAAGAATTACAGATATAACTTTTTGGAGAAACGAGTGTGCAACTGAACTTGAGAAATTAATAACCGAAAATGCATTACTTTCAAACATGCGTCAAAACATCGATAAAGCGATTTTAGATATTGAAGGTCCCTTGCATATCGCCCAAGAATGTCTATACCATAGGGAAAATAGAGATGGTTTGTTTGATTAATTTCTTTAATAGCAATCCCATTTGTAGAATATTAATGATTTCCAGGAACTGAACGTGTTCATGACATAGGCGAGCAAGCTCTCTTAAAAGAAGTAGAGACTTACAGGAATGGACAAGAGAGACTGAGGACATTGGTGGATAAAATTAGAGCACAATTGAGAAACAACAGAGCTGTTCAGTTTGAGCTAGAAACTGACGTACGTAGCAAAGAATCAGCACTTGGTACGGATAGTATGTGTCATCAGCTGAATAACTTCTCAAAAGGAATTAATTACTACGGTGGAATCGAAAAATATGATCCAAGGTAAGAATCTTTTAAAACCATTTGCTGTTTAGGATTTTTAAGGAAATGCACCAAAAAGCAAGAAAACCTTATGTTTGAATTTAAAATGTTTGTTTGTCTGCCCATTTGTCACAAGATTTTATCTCAGTGGCGGTAGTAGGTAGTCAGTTGAAATCTTCATAGCTTGAGTTTTGTGGCATGAATAGGCAAAAACAAAAAATAGAAAGTTTAACCCCCTATAACACATCTCATAGGTACATGATGTTAGTGATGATATGTTTATATCACACTGTATTTGCTTGTCACCTATCTATATATCAACACACGTCAGCTGTCACCCAGAGGCCTATATATATTGTCATCAAATTCTTAGGAATAGCCTTCATTCCTTTGAAAGGGTTTTCGCCATGTGAGATTGATATATCCTTTACTACTTTTGGCGTTTTTAGTAATGAGGTTGCCGACTATCAATGGGATTCCCGCATGCGGACATAAAAGGACATACATGCCCGTAAATAACGCTGCTCCCTCCTTAAAATATAATATTCTCTTCTTCCTTTGAAGCTCTGACCCTTGTGTCACCTAGATGAAAGCAGCAATTGATTGTCATCAATTGAACGGGTTTTTGTCGTGGATTGTCAGTGCATACCAATACATTTACACTGGTATACCTGAACAGGACCTCCAATATGCGTCGTACTACCCTGCATTTCAGCCCATTTAGACTACATCCTATTTTTGGCGTCGCTAACTTCATGGTATATTAGTGGTGCGCATTAGGTATCTTAATTCCATCAAACAATCTAATAGAGAGTTGTAGATGGGTTTCTTCTTTGGTCCCACCTCCGGCAATCTACTTGTCAGGTTTACAGCTAAACTTGGATGCCATAATAAACAACAGATAGCGATCCAAGTCTCTCTGAGGTTTGGACACCTTTCGTTTTATCACGGATGCAGAGTCCAGGTTCTGTGAATGGTTAGTATCTTATAAATGTCATGAAATACTGCGCAATCGATGTTTCGGATTTGGTCAGAATGGAGTTTCATTGCTATTCCGAATCGATTGATTAGACGTTTGACGAGCTCTTCCGCTACTGGTTGGTATGGATGATCGCATTCGCCTATTTGATAATTCATTGTCACTCAGATGTTGCCAGATATGGTCCTGCAAAGTATGTATCAGTTCTCTCAAATGGGCTGCCGGCGCATGGGGACATGCAGTTTGCGCAAAACGTACACTTTTTAAAGCAGTCTTTAATGTCCTTCTCGCAATGGACTCAGTAAAATCGGTCATGTACATACATTCCCAGGGGTTTTTATAGTAAAATGTCCTACTCAAGAACCGTCATGAAGTTAATGTATTTTCACTAAATTACTCGGTACCAACAGTTGATGTCTGTCCCAAGTACAATCCTCATTTTCAACTAGGAGGAGACTATCTTCTTCAATAATAGCATAACATGAAGTACTGCAAACGGCGTTCTGAACGTGATGTGTGCTACAATGCACATTTAGTGAAATTCAATATATTTAACAAGGTCTATTTACGATTGAATCCACGGCGTAGCCACGTAATCCAATCCAACAAATTTTCTCCTGTAGATACAAGCAGTTACTTCGTGCCAGACTAGCCACCTCTCTTAATTGTTCCATTCTCGGTGCATTCTCGGGACCAAATTATAGTTCAGTTCTGTCTTAATGTGTCAGGCTGCCGCTGTTCATCGAAGACAGACTAACTACCGATTCATGTTCCTTCATATGCCTATTGGACTTACGATTATTAGGATATGGTTTTCGGGATAAGGCTTGAGGGTTATTACGCTTATGTCCCGCTTTCTGATGTGCTTGTGAGCAGCTTTTTACTTTTGCAAGCGCTTCTTACATGCCCCAACATCCTGCAGTTTCAGCATCTTATCGGCCTCGACTTTTTATTTATTTTGCTGATTATTCGGCGAATAAACTCTTCCAGCTTATCGTCCTTTAGTCTGTCCAACTCTTCACTTGTCAAGCAATGCATTAGTTGTACGAAGAAAAAGAGATTTTGATTATCATAAAGAACGATGAAGACCTTTTTCACCTTTGGTGATATAACGTTGAATGTGGAAAATCAACTGAAATTATACCTAATTGAGTCTAATTTTTGACTTTCACATACTTTTTTTATTTAATTCTTTCTTTTACTTAACTTTAACTTAATTTTAGTATAACTGACACAACTACATGGGCTGAAAATAGTAACAGAATTGTGCAGAGATCCCAATCAGAGAGAACTAAAACCGTACAGATGAGATCGGATATTGATAATTTGATCAATGTAGTTTCGGGAACTATTTGGGATGCTTGGAGTAATACTAATAATGCCTTAGCTAAGAGAGCAGCCGAACTATTAGAGGCAAAAGGAAAGCTTCAGATGCATCTAACAAACGTATTTTTAATTTTATGGGTTTTAATGATGCATATTAGTTTTTTATTGGTTGAAAATTTTGTGGTGTACCACTTTATTTTGTATTGCAGTTGCAACAAGAGATATTTAATATCGAAAAGTACATTGAACTCTTACGTAAAGGAATCCAGGATAAAACAAATCCCATGAAAGTAGCCCATACACGTCTTGAAGCTCGCAGTCATCGTAAAGGTATTGAATTGTGCCGGGACATTGCCCAGGACAGGTAACTCAATTTTAAATTTCATTAAGCACCATTTTACTTAGTATTGGTTTGTCAGATTGGTTTCAGAGGTTCTTGATATCCAAGACAATATTGAAGAATTGCATCGTAAATTAGAGGAAGCGGAAGCTCAACACCAACAACTGTTAAAAACGAGAGCCACGTTAGAAACAGACCTGCACAATAAAGTTAACAGTTTGTTTATTGACCGAGAAAAATGCATCGGAATGCGCAGATCATTTCCAATAACTGCCACGATCAAATATTGATTGTAAAGCATTGTATTTGCTGTTGCTTTTCAATTGTTAGACATTCCAGTTAGATGTTCCACTATCCCATATGCTTCATAAAATGAATTTTAAACAATATTCTTTAAAAGTACCTGAATCCTTTAATAAATCGTAACTAATGAGTTTTTATTATCTCGAACTAAACTAAACAAACTAACATCATAAACATGACATGACATTTGTAAACATATTGGTAAGCAATGTGACGCGAAATTGATTTAAATTAAGTGAGATCAAAATGACTATAAAAATTAAACTTTACAATCATATCATTATATTCTTGTAAAATAATTAAAATAATTATTGTACTGTACAATCTAAATAAGTTTCACTTCTTACGCGTGTACAATAATATACGCATGCCTCTTCTTAAAAAAATCCATAAGAAGTTACAGTGCGAAGCCAGTCCTGGACGTGAATTAACAACGTAGGACTGTACAGGTCGGACTAACGAAGCTGACGAGCGGTCACGCAGGTACTTGCCCATTTTTGCCTATTCGGGTAAATCACNATAAAATAATAATAATTTTTGTATAGGTAGGGTAGACCAGACAATTATAGGACATTTCAGCAAAATTTGAATTTGGCACCATAAGTCTGTGATACTTCCTTGTCGAAAAAGACTTGAAAATGGACTGAGCTTTTTTTTACAAATCCGTTATTAACATGCCAAATGAGCTAATATTTTTTTTGAAAAATCGGAAAAAGTCAGCAGTACTTTGAATACCCAATTACTGATCACGATCCGATATTATTAAGTAAAACAGTTTCTGCAAAAATTGATACTCTCATAAGTATATGATAAAGTACACAAGCTACTGTAACTTAATGTCAGTCCAAGACAGTAGTTGAAAAAAATGATAATTTTGGAAAGAATGATATTAAATGATTAGGATTCAAATTTGTATAGGTGATATTTTGGACACTTTTACGAAAGGCTAATGACCGTTCCGGCAGGTTTATAAAATATTATAAGGTTCGGTAGGCAGGAAGCCATTAAAGTACCCTTAATAAAAAGAAAGAAGAGAACATTTGTCTCCAAAAAGGAATGAACAAATGTCGATGTTCGAGGCCTTCTTCGAGTAATCGTGATTATGTTTATGCATGGGGTTACTCGATCTGAAGGATATGATCCTGAGAAATCGGTGTTAAATTTGTTTTATCGTACGTCTCTGATAACTATACAGTGGTGCCTAGAGAGGGGTGACATATATTAAAATGGATCTGACATAAGGAAAATAAAAATTTCTCACTGAAGATAAGTTGGTGAAATCCTTAGAAGAGTGCAGAATGAATGATAGCGACCTGACATCTCTAAAAGCAATTTATAGAATGTGGGAATTAAATTTTCATTTTTTTAGTACGTATTTTTTATAATATTCTTCTCACTTTCAACAAAACATAAATAACACCTTAACATCTCTTTAAACAAACACTCAAATTACTGTCCGTCAAATTTTGTACAATCGATGTTACTCATATTATATGCATGCTGTAGCAATTTACCAATTCACTAGGACTGGCGTCAAAACTATTCCAATTTTTTAATTTTTTATTTTAATAGTCAAAAAGCGGTATAAAATTTTATATTCCATGTGTTCTCAAAATATTATTGATTATTAATGCCACACCTTGTATATTATTACAAAAGAGCTGAAATGTTTGTATATCTTTTTACCAAAGACCATAAATAAATCCAAATAAATATGGTATCATTTTACGGGGATCTACAAAAAGAGGTATATTTGACGTTAGCGTATTAGAATAAAATAATTCGAAGTGGTCTGTATTTTGTCGAAACTGCCAGACGCAGATCGCGATTTCGATCTTTTTGGATCTCGTCAGCGCGGCGAAGGCAGCTCCGACAGAACACAGACCAACTGTTACCTGCTGTCTTAACAGCGCGTTTTAGAAAATACTACAGATGGCGTTTACCGCGCCATTTGTGGTATTTTCTAAGCGTATTAGATTTTATTTGAAAATTTGCAATTATTGGGAGTAGGGGTCAAAGATTTTCCTTTTAACTAAAATAACTTCAACTGTTGGCCACTTCCAGTTATACTAGAAATTGATGCCAATTTTTTTATTTTAAATGGAATAGTATCTCCTACGACGAATTCGTACGAAACACAAAATTATAAGGCAAGGTGTATGTCTATGATGAGTAGCGTCTGAGATAATTCAATTTACCTATAAAAAAAGTTCGCTATCGCAACCGAAACTATAGGGTGTTTCTAAAACAAATACAAAGCTTGCAGGAGCTGACGGGGTATTATAAAACACGACATTCAAGAAAAAGTTGCTCCGAAAGTTCAGCATTTTCGCGAAAAACGAACCAGAAAATACAGTACCTACACTACTGTCATGACAAAATTTTTTTGCTCATGTATTGTTTGTTATTTGTTAGCTTAGATTATTTCAGAAACACCCTGTATAAAAATGTATAACTTCTACAAAAAATTAGCATTGAAATCTTTACGAGTTACATTCGAGTCATCGAGTTAACGTTATGCCAACACTAGCTTCATAATTTATACAAGGCGTTTAGAGAAAAAATCAAAGTTGAGAACTTCAAACTTTTTCAAGTGATACCTATTATATTTTATTTCACCGTTCGATTCCTCTTCTTATCCTGTTTCCAATAATGCTGGATCGGTGCGTCCAGAAATGTTGAGAGTGGGTAGAGTGTACTTTAGTCTAGGAAGATATGACATGATAGGGTCATATCGAAGTGCAAAATTGGCATTAGGTGTTTTCAGTCGAAATTTATTCTTAATGTCCAAAAGCAAATGGAAATTGGCAAAATGCTTTTCAAAAAATGATTACGATCATACGAGCAGACGCCAGAAGCGTGAATGAAAGGCAATGATTAATAAGACATAAAAAGATGATTTTCATAATGGTGAAGAAAAAATCTTAATGTGACAAGGCAATGAACAAGGCAGGCAGTTAATAATATGAAGCGAAGGGATGTCGACAAAACATCGAAATTGAAAAACTTGTCTTATCGTTCTTGTGGTTGCTGGTAACATCAGACTCTTACAGGTTTATATGTTTATAACTTAATTATTGATGTTTAGTTCAATAGCGTTTTAATTACGAGGCGACAGAAAGTAATATCAGAGCGAAGAAGCTATAAGATGTACAAAAAAATAGTGAACGACTATTTAATTAATAATAATAGTGGTGTTAATTATTTAAATAAATTAGTAGTAATGCGAAAGATTTTTTATATTTGGTGTCAGGTGTGGGGTTCAAGAGGATTGAAGAAGAATGGGGAACAGAACTTTTAAGAATTTCATCGAATATTCTAATGCGTTTCATCACTAATTTTGTGAAAGTCTCTACCGATCCCAAATAACCCGAACAAACAATATACAGGGTTTGCCCGGAAAGTATTAGGACTGATTTCCTTCCGCCGCGACTATAGTTCGGAGCGTGCGCGCACCGACTGGATTCGGTAGAGGGCTTTTCTAGCTAACGAACGAGCGGCTGGTGAGTTGTCTCCGAGCACCTGGAGAGTCAGAACAGGCTTTTTCGCGCGATGTGTTTCTGGAAGTTATGATTCTTTTTAGTTTGGGTTGCGGTAGCGAATTTTTTTTCTATAAATTTAATTATCTTTGAAGCTATTGATCGTGTGAGCATATAAGTTGGTTATAAGGGTTATCCTACAACGTTGTTTCATACGAATTCGTTGAAATAATAGTTAAAAAATGCTATTAAGTGTGTACAGATACGTAAAAAATGCATAGTCTTAGAAAAATGTATGGATACATAAAAAATAAAAAAGAGAAAATAAACCAGTGACAAACTCAGATTACAGCTACATATTTGTTAACTCAAGAAAGGCTGAAATGACATCGATTACGGTTTACATAAACATTTCGATAACATCTGATCATTTGACACGACCCCCACTATTTGGCGTATGCTTAAAAATTTGGTTTTATCTACTTCATCAGCGTTAATAAAATTTGCTTTAGCTTTTTTAAGAGTTTAATTTCCGAATGAACCTTTTAACTTGAAATACGCTTTGGTAGTGACAGTAAAACGCAGGAGGATTGCTCTTTTTTTATCTGAGGTGCTTAGCATTTTTTCTTTTTTCAAAGCTTTGCCTCTCACTCTGATTTTTTTTCATCTTCATCCAAAATATTACCCATTACCTCTTGTGTCTTTACTTCCTCCTCCTTAGACGCATATTGTATAAAATTTACATTTTCAACTACCGTATTTGTAACGTCAAAATCATTACCTGGTTTCACGTCAGCATTAGATAATAAATCAGGTTCTTCCAACATTGTCCTCACCATTTGTACCACTAACATTGACGGTATTGTCCACCTCTATATCGGCATCAGATAGTAAGTCAGCTGAATCTCTTTCGCCAATTTTTTCTGCAGATTCACTGGAAGTTTTGAACTTGGTGTTAATTCTTCTATTTCATCCCCGATTTGTTGACTCTTTTGACTTTTCTGCGCAGAGCTTTTAAATTTTTTCAGTTAAAATGTCGAGCATGTATACGAACAACGGCCTATAACTTAGAAAGAACGTTTTTATTTTTGCTATTACACAAAACGTAAACCAACAGACCAATTTTTACAATGATTATCAGTCATTCTTGCTCGAAGTATATTTTCGACGTCTTGACAATTTCACTTGATGCTACCCTGATTATAGATATCGCGGTCTACGTTTTGTGATACTATATTCTGAACACATTTCTTTTAACTCCACTATTACTAGATCTCGACCGTTCCGCACTGTGTTATTTTGAGGGCTCCGAAAGTTATATAATTTTCAATAGCTCATCTGCTACTTCCGCTGCTCTTTCGCATTTTAACGGTGGAAGATATGAGCACTTAGTACTGTGGTCCTGATAATTAAATATTCCTTTATTATCGCCATTTGGCATTGACTGATAACCTATCAGATCGATTTGACCACGTTCATTGAAGTCTTGGGAAGTTATAGATCTGACGACAACTTTTCGGGACATACCTTTTCGACGTTCTAAGTTTTGTATACTTTCAATATGTTTCGATAGCGCTTTTGGAAATAGAGCATTTATTTTTCAATCCATAATGCGTTCTTACGCTACCTCCATTACAAGCGTTTCATTTGCTTACTCTGTCAAACAAATCTTCCTAAGATAACATAGTTTATGTGGTCATTACAGTTTATTTCATTTCTTCATTAACTTTTTCTTATTAAGTATTTTTGCCGATACAGGTCGTATGATTCACAGTTCTAATTAAAGTTTCTGTCAAGTTCCCCATTGTAGTAATATTTAATGCAGGTAGAACAATAATATAATTACAAATTGACTTTCGTGGTCAGTAGATGATCTTATGCTGTCCTGATTTGGGACTAAAGGCCGTAGTTGGTTATAGTTGCTTCTTAACGGAGACGGAAAGACCTCTGAAGAAACTCGCCACTCGTGCTAGCGAAACGTTAGGAGGCATCTCCAGTCGACGACGTACTTTAGGAATCAGGACAGCATCAGTTCAATATAATTACTGCTGTAACTCTGGGATGGTATTAGTGGGTCAACAAAGAAACGAAAACAAGAAAAATACGAATATTTAACAATCATAATTAGTGCGCTAGAGTGTAAGTACATCAAGATTATACGTTAAATTGATTTATGGATGTGTATTTTGTTTCTAATAACTTTTTTTAGATAAAAACATCTTACAAATTACTTTCAACTACCTACAATCTTTTGCAAACAAATGCAATAACAGTCAACCCCCCCTCAATCTACCACACTAAATGTGCTGTTGTAATATTATTTGCGATATTGATTTCATTTTTTGTTACTGCTCTACCATGTTCTTATTCAAATTTCAGGGTTCATTACCATGATGCGGAATAATATCGAGATTGAAATGGATTCATTTGGTATTTTAATTACAGATAGATCATATTTGTATTAGTAACATTAGGTTGTAATTATTTTCACTTTATGTTGTTGTGTCAATCATACGTCTAAAATAGTTGTCTTACATAATATCATTATTTTATATAATATATTCGTAAAAATGTGCATGCCAGAAAATACAGTACCTACACTACTGTCATGACAAAATTTTTTTGCTCATGTATTGTTTGTTATTTGTTAGCTTAGATTATTTCAGAAACACCCTGTATAAAAATGTATAACTTCTACAAAAAATTAGCATTGAAATCTTTACGAGTTACATTCGAGTCATCGAGTTAACGTTATGCCAACACTAGCTTCATAATTTATACAAGGCGTTTAGAGAAAAAATCAAAGTTGAGAACTTCAAACTTTTTCAAGTGATACCTATTATATTTTATTTCACCGTTCGATTCCTCTTCTTATCCTGTTTCCAATAATGCTGGATCGGTGCGTCCAGAAATGTTGAGAGTGGGTAGAGTGTACTTTAGTCTAGGAAGATATGACATGATAGGGTCATATCGAAGTGCAAAATTGGCATTAGGTGTTTTCAGTCGAAATTTATTCTTAATGTCCAAAAGCAAATGGAAATTGGCAAAATGCTTTTCAAAAAATGATTACGATCATACGAGCAGACGCCAGAAGCGTGAATGAAAGGCAATGATTAATAAGACATAAAAAGATGATTTTCATAATGGTGAAGAAAAAATCTTAATGTGACAAGGCAATGAACAAGGCAGGCAGTTAATAATATGAAGCGAAGGGATGTCGACAAAACATCGAAATTGAAAAACTTGTCTTATCGTTCTTGTGGTTGCTGGTAACATCAGACTCTTACAGGTTTATATGTTTATAACTTAATTATTGATGTTTAGTTCAATAGCGTTTTAATTACGAGGCGACAGAAAGTAATATCAGAGCGAAGAAGCTATAAGATGTACAAAAAAATAGTGAACGACTATTTAATTAATAATAATAGTGGTGTTAATTATTTAAATAAATTAGTAGTAATGCGAAAGATTTTTTATATTTGGTGTCAGGTGTGGGGTTCAAGAGGATTGAAGAAGAATGGGGAACAGAACTTTTAAGAATTTCATCGAATATTCTAATGCGTTTCATCACTAATTTTGTGAAAGTCTCTACCGATCCCAAATAACCCGAACAAACAATATACAGGGTTTGCCCGGAAAGTATTAGGACTGATTTCCTTCCGCCGCGACTATAGTTCGGAGCGTGCGCGCACCGACTGGATTCGGTAGAGGGCTTTTCTAGCTAACGAACGAGCGGCTGGTGAGTTGTCTCCGAGCACCTGGAGAGTCAGAACAGGCTTTTTCGCGCGATGTGTTTCTGGAAGTTATGATTCTTTTTAGTTTGGGTTGCGGTAGCGAATTTTTTTTCTATAAATTTAATTATCTTTGAAGCTATTGATCGTGTGAGCATATAAGTTGGTTATAAGGGTTATCCTACAACGTTGTTTCATACGAATTCGTTGAAATAATAGTTAAAAAATGCTATTAAGTGTGTACAGATACGTAAAAAATGCATAGTCTTAGAAAAATGTATGGATACATAAAAAATAAAAAAGAGAAAATAAACCAGTGACAAACTCAGATTACAGCTACATATTTGTTAACTCAAGAAAGGCTGAAATGACATCGATTACGGTTTACATAAACATTTCGATAACATCTGATCATTTGACACGACCCCCACTATTTGGCGTATGCTTAAAAATTTGGTTTTATCTACTTCATCAGCGTTAATAAAATTTGCTTTAGCTTTTTTAAGAGTTTAATTTCCGAATGAACCTTTTAACTTGAAATACGCTTTGGTAGTGACAGTAAAACGCAGGAGGATTGCTCTTTTTTTATCTGAGGTGCTTAGCATTTTTTCTTTTTTCAAAGCTTTGCCTCTCACTCTGATTTTTTTTCATCTTCATCCAAAATATTACCCATTACCTCTTGTGTCTTTACTTCCTCCTCCTTAGACGCATATTGTATAAAATTTACATTTTCAACTACCGTATTTGTAACGTCAAAATCATTACCTGGTTTCACGTCAGCATTAGATAATAAATCAGGTTCTTCCAACATTGTCCTCACCATTTGTACCACTAACATTGACGGTATTGTCCACCTCTATATCGGCATCAGATAGTAAGTCAGCTGAATCTCTTTCGCCAATTTTTTCTGCAGATTCACTGGAAGTTTTGAACTTGGTGTTAATTCTTCTATTTCATCCCCGATTTGTTGACTCTTTTGACTTTTCTGCGCAGAGCTTTTAAATTTTTTCAGTTAAAATGTCGAGCATGTATACGAACAACGGCCTATAACTTAGAAAGAACGTTTTTATTTTTGCTATTACACAAAACGTAAACCAACAGACCAATTTTTACAATGATTATCAGTCATTCTTGCTCGAAGTATATTTTCGACGTCT
Source organism: Agrilus planipennis (assembly GCF_000699045.2). Lineage (NCBI taxonomy): Eukaryota > Metazoa > Arthropoda > Insecta > Coleoptera > Buprestidae > Agrilus > Agrilus planipennis. The sequence goes on along the minus strand of NW_020438984.1, from coordinate 820,562 downwards.
TGACAATTTCACTTGATGCTACCCTGATTATAGATATCGCGGTCTACGTTTTGTGATACTATATTCTGAACACATTTCTTTTAACTCCACTATTACTAGATCTCGACCGTTCCGCACTGTGTTATTTTGAGGGCTCCGAAAGTTATATAATTTTCAATAGCTCATCTGCTACTTCCGCTGCTCTTTCGCATTTTAACGGTGGAAGATATGAGCACTTAGTACTGTGGTCCTGATAATTAAATATTCCTTTATTATCGCCATTTGGCATTGACTGATAACCTATCAGATCGATTTGACCACGTTCATTGAAGTCTTGGGAAGTTATAGATCTGACGACAACTTTTCGGGACATACCTTTTCGACGTTCTAAGTTTTGTATACTTTCAATATGTTTCGATAGCGCTTTTGGAAATAGAGCATTTATTTTTCAATCCATAATGCGTTCTTACGCTACCTCCATTACAAGCGTTTCATTTGCTTACTCTGTCAAACAAATCTTCCTAAGATAACATAGTTTATGTGGTCATTACAGTTTATTTCATTTCTTCATTAACTTTTTCTTATTAAGTATTTTTGCCGATACAGGTCGTATGATTCACAGTTCTAATTAAAGTTTCTGTCAAGTTCCCCATTGTAGTAATATTTAATGCAGGTAGAACAATAATATAATTACAAATTGACTTTCGTGGTCAGTAGATGATCTTATGCTGTCCTGATTTGGGACTAAAGGCCGTAGTTGGTTATAGTTGCTTCTTAACGGAGACGGAAAGACCTCTGAAGAAACTCGCCACTCGTGCTAGCGAAACGTTAGGAGGCATCTCCAGTCGACGACGTACTTTAGGAATCAGGACAGCATCAGTTCAATATAATTACTGCTGTAACTCTGGGATGGTATTAGTGGGTCAACAAAGAAACGAAAACAAGAAAAATACGAATATTTAACAATCATAATTAGTGCGCTAGAGTGTAAGTACATCAAGATTATACGTTAAATTGATTTATGGATGTGTATTTTGTTTCTAATAACTTTTTTTAGATAAAAACATCTTACAAATTACTTTCAACTACCTACAATCTTTTGCAAACAAATGCAATAACAGTCAACCCCCCCTCAATCTACCACACTAAATGTGCTGTTGTAATATTATTTGCGATATTGATTTCATTTTTTGTTACTGCTCTACCATGTTCTTATTCAAATTTCAGGGTTCATTACCATGATGCGGAATAATATCGAGATTGAAATGGATTCATTTGGTATTTTAATTACAGATAGATCATATTTGTATTAGTAACATTAGGTTGTAATTATTTTCACTTTATGTTGTTGTGTCAATCATACGTCTAAAATAGTTGTCTTACATAATATCATTATTTTATATAATATATTCGTAAAAATGTGCATACCAGAAAATACAGTACCTACACTACTGTCATGACAAAATTTTTTTGCTCATGTATTGTTTGTTATTTGTTAGCTTAGATTATTTCAGAAACACCCTGTATAAAAATGTATAACTTCTACAAAAAATTAGCATTGAAATCTTTACGAGTTACATTCGAGTCATCGAGTTAACGTTATGCCAACACTAGCTTCATAATTTATACAAGGCGTTTAGAGAAAAAATCAAAGTTGAGAACTTCAAACTTTTTCAAGTGATACCTATTATATTTTATTTCACCGTTCGATTCCTCTTCTTATCCTGTTTCCAATAATGCTGGATCGGTGCGTCCAGAAATGTTGAGAGTGGGTAGAGTGTACTTTAGTCTAGGAAGATATGACATGATAGGGTCATATCGAAGTGCAAAATTGGCATTAGGTGTTTTCAGTCGAAATTTATTCTTAATGTCCAAAAGCAAATGGAAATTGGCAAAATGCTTTTCAAAAAATGATTACGATCATACGAGCAGACGCCAGAAGCGTGAATGAAAGGCAATGATTAATAAGACATAAAAAGATGATTTTCATAATGGTGAAGAAAAAATCTTAATGTGACAAGGCAATGAACAAGGCAGGCAGTTAATAATATGAAGCGAAGGGATGTCGACAAAACATCGAAATTGAAAAACTTGTCTTATCGTTCTTGTGGTTGCTGGTAACATCAGACTCTTACAGGTTTATATGTTTATAACTTAATTATTGATGTTTAGTTCAATAGCGTTTTAATTACGAGGCGACAGAAAGTAATATCAGAGCGAAGAAGCTATAAGATGTACAAAAAAATAGTGAACGACTATTTAATTAATAATAATAGTGGTGTTAATTATTTAAATAAATTAGTAGTAATGCGAAAGATTTTTTATATTTGGTGTCAGGTGTGGGGTTCAAGAGGATTGAAGAAGAATGGGGAACAGAACTTTTAAGAATTTCATCGAATATTCTAATGCGTTTCATCACTAATTTTGTGAAAGTCTCTACCGATCCCAAATAACCCGAACAAACAATATACAGGGTTTGCCCGGAAAGTATTAGGACTGATTTCCTTCCGCCGCGACTATAGTTCGGAGCGTGCGCGCACCGACTGGATTCGGTAGAGGGCTTTTCTAGCTAACGAACGAGCGGCTGGTGAGTTGTCTCCGAGCACCTGGAGAGTCAGAACAGGCTTTTTCGCGCGATGTGTTTCTGGAAGTTATGATTCTTTTTAGTTTGGGTTGCGGTAGCGAATTTTTTTTCTATAAATTTAATTATCTTTGAAGCTATTGATCGTGTGAGCATATAAGTTGGTTATAAGGGTTATCCTACAACGTTGTTTCATACGAATTCGTTGAAATAATAGTTAAAAAATGCTATTAAGTGTGTACAGATACGTAAAAAATGCATAGTCTTAGAAAAATGTATGGATACATAAAAAATAAAAAAGAGAAAATAAACCAGTGACAAACTCAGATTACAGCTACATATTTGTTAACTCAAGAAAGGCTGAAATGACATCGATTACGGTTTACATAAACATTTCGATAACATCTGATCATTTGACACGACCCCCACTATTTGGCGTATGCTTAAAAATTTGGTTTTATCTACTTCATCAGCGTTAATAAAATTTGCTTTAGCTTTTTTAAGAGTTTAATTTCCGAATGAACCTTTTAACTTGAAATACGCTTTGGTAGTGACAGTAAAACGCAGGAGGATTGCTCTTTTTTTATCTGAGGTGCTTAGCATTTTTTCTTTTTTCAAAGCTTTGCCTCTCACTCTGATTTTTTTTCATCTTCATCCAAAATATTACCCATTACCTCTTGTGTCTTTACTTCCTCCTCCTTAGACGCATATTGTATAAAATTTACATTTTCAACTACCGTATTTGTAACGTCAAAATCATTACCTGGTTTCACGTCAGCATTAGATAATAAATCAGGTTCTTCCAACATTGTCCTCACCATTTGTACCACTAACATTGACGGTATTGTCCACCTCTATATCGGCATCAGATAGTAAGTCAGCTGAATCTCTTTCGCCAATTTTTTCTGCAGATTCACTGGAAGTTTTGAACTTGGTGTTAATTCTTCTATTTCATCCCCGATTTGTTGACTCTTTTGACTTTTCTGCGCAGAGCTTTTAAATTTTTTCAGTTAAAATGTCGAGCATGTATACGAACAACGGCCTATAACTTAGAAAGAACGTTTTTATTTTTGCTATTACACAAAACGTAAACCAACAGACCAATTTTTACAATGATTATCAGTCATTCTTGCTCGAAGTATATTTTCGACGTCTTGACAATTTCACTTGATGCTACCCTGATTATAGATATCGCGGTCTACGTTTTGTGATACTATATTCTGAACACATTTCTTTTAACTCCACTATTACTAGATCTCGACCGTTCCGCACTGTGTTATTTTGAGGGCTCCGAAAGTTATATAATTTTCAATAGCTCATCTGCTACTTCCGCTGCTCTTTCGCATTTTAACGGTGGAAGATATGAGCACTTAGTACTGTGGTCCTGATAATTAAATATTCCTTTATTATCGCCATTTGGCATTGACTGATAACCTATCAGATCGATTTGACCACGTTCATTGAAGTCTTGGGAAGTTATAGATCTGACGACAACTTTTCGGGACATACCTTTTCGACGTTCTAAGTTTTGTATACTTTCAATATGTTTCGATAGCGCTTTTGGAAATAGAGCATTTATTTTTCAATCCATAATGCGTTCTTACGCTACCTCCATTACAAGCGTTTCATTTGCTTACTCTGTCAAACAAATCTTCCTAAGATAACATAGTTTATGTGGTCATTACAGTTTATTTCATTTCTTCATTAACTTTTTCTTATTAAGTATTTTTGCCGATACAGGTCGTATGATTCACAGTTCTAATTAAAGTTTCTGTCAAGTTCCCCATTGTAGTAATATTTAATGCAGGTAGAACAATAATATAATTACAAATTGACTTTCGTGGTCAGTAGATGATCTTATGCTGTCCTGATTTGGGACTAAAGGCCGTAGTTGGTTATAGTTGCTTCTTAACGGAGACGGAAAGACCTCTGAAGAAACTCGCCACTCGTGCTAGCGAAACGTTAGGAGGCATCTCCAGTCGACGACGTACTTTAGGAATCAGGACAGCATCAGTTCAATATAATTACTGCTGTAACTCTGGGATGGTATTAGTGGGTCAACAAAGAAACGAAAACAAGAAAAATACGAATATTTAACAATCATAATTAGTGCGCTAGAGTGTAAGTACATCAAGATTATACGTTAAATTGATTTATGGATGTGTATTTTGTTTCTAATAACTTTTTTTAGATAAAAACATCTTACAAATTACTTTCAACTACCTACAATCTTTTGCAAACAAATGCAATAACAGTCAACCCCCCCTCAATCTACCACACTAAATGTGCTGTTGTAATATTATTTGCGATATTGATTTCATTTTTTGTTACTGCTCTACCATGTTCTTATTCAAATTTCAGGGTTCATTACCATGATGCGGAATAATATCGAGATTGAAATGGATTCATTTGGTATTTTAATTACAGATAGATCATATTTGTATTAGTAACATTAGGTTGTAATTATTTTCACTTTATGTTGTTGTGTCAATCATACGTCTAAAATAGTTGTCTTACATAATATCATTATTTTATATAATATATTCGTAAAAATGTGCATGAATAATTATTACGTTCTAGTTTTAACTAGTTCATAGTATGTTTATTTTATTCTATTTAGTAATAATTAAAAATTAAATTTTCCATTCAAAAATTTACTGTTTGTCTTCTATTTTTAGTAGTTGTTAAGTTGTGCTTATCCCAACGCTTAAAAAATACTTTTTTTTTCATTGGCTTGTGGCCATACTGTTTAACTATAGGAGGTTTACATAAAATTGTTAAAATATGGTACTTTAAGTATGTTACATCACTACTTCCCGAATAAAAATTACAATCATTTGCTGATAAGCTTTAGCGCTTCTGAAGACGCGCCCTGATTGAGTTTATTTTCTAATCCAAACTGCATAACAACTACATATAATACATACCTATGTTGCATTATGAAACACGAAATAAGTTTTCGATTTGAATTTCATTTTGTTTTGGTGCAGAGCTTATGTGGTGACCAAAAAATAGCGGCATTCCAAAACTTTAAATCTATTCTACATATTAAGCACAAAAAGTTAAATTTCGTCGGTTTTATGTGATTTCGTTATGTCTTCCGAGGTAAAAATTCCTCTTTGTAAAGGTAGAAATGTATCTTTTGTCGAATAGCTTTAAGAGAAACTTATAAATAGATCTCACGGGCAGGCATATGTGTTGAAGCTAATCTAAAATTCAACATTTTGTAATAAGGGTAAGTAAACAAGAAAACTAACCAACTAAACCTTTAACCGATTGTCATATTAGTACACTGATTTGGTTCGAAAGATAGAGGTTACCTCGAAAGTTTTCCGGGAGTTTTGAAAATCGGTAATTTTATAGATTTTGATGTGCTCTTTCCGAATTTCAACTTTGCACCTCGTATTTTCGTCGCTGGCGCCGCCATTTTGGAAAATGGCGTCTAAAAGCAGTGTTTTGACAATATCTCCTTTCCGACTTATTTTACGATAAAAACAGTTATATACAAAATGGAACTAGAGACAATTACCTGCAATTTATGTATCAACCTTTTTTTTCATAAAATCAATAGCGTACGAGCGTCGCAAAGAGTACTTCAACACTCATTTTGACCAAAAACTTTTGCACACCACCTTGAGGTAGAGTAAGCGGCTCTTTTTTTATCGTGGTATCCCCAATAGGCCTAATTTACATGCAATTCAATATCCTGAAATTTAGCGCATTTCCTTCGCTTCGCTGTTCTTGATGGATCAGGCGTTGCAAATTCATTGTCTGTAGTACCAATCGAAACGTCACAGATCGGAATTTCATCCACATCATCGACGATGGGATTATCAGTTTCATCGCAATCCTCTTCGTTTTCGATTTTATCATATGTTTCCTCAATAATAGTCTCTGTTTCTTCCTCTTTATCGCTATTTTGTAATAGAACTTGCGAGTTACCATAAGTATCGCTACAATTCGTGCATATAACAGAGTACTTTAACCCAGCCTTCCTGCATCCTCAAGCTTTCTGACATCCCTTTTTGTATTTGCAAGAAATACGTTTTAACAAGTTTTCTGGAGCTGAGAGCTCGAGTGTGGTGACAGGAATTAGCCCATTCTTGTTTTTTTTTTCATCTCCATTGCTCTGCATTTTGTTCATTCCCATACCACACTGTTGAACCTGGTGGGAGGTTCGGAACGAATGTTGTCGTGCGGCTGCTTCTGTTAGTGACGCAATATTAATTTTTTTTATATGCTGATGTGTAGTTGTTTAAAGACATATTTTTTTAATTTTCGAATTACTGTAGCTGTATAATTCAAGAAGGAAGCATTCTCTAGCTTTAAATCTGGAGTTTTTCGGAGCACATTCATAAATTTAATTTTTCCTTAATGAAATACTGCTGATGTTGTATCGCAGCCACTGAAGAAATGCAAGTTATATTGCAGTCTTAAAACAATGAAATCATTGTATACACAAATTGTCTATTAGATCAATGCAATCTATTGTTCTGATAAAATAAACATTTCCTGCAATATCAGCAGAACACGGTATATAAATACTCGTGTCCAAACTTACTTTTTCATTTATACAAGTGTATTGGTCCTCGAGACATCTCATTTGTGAATCACTTTTCAAATTTTGTTTAAATAAAGTTTTCCTGTTTTTAAAAACGGATTTTTATTTTAAACAAAAATAACTGGTGCTGCGAACAGGATCGGTAACGGCGTTTNGCTTACACATATAAATAGCTCAAATAATAAAGCATTGTATGCATGTAAGATAGTGTGTGTAAGTAGTGCGTTTCACCGACGCAAATCTACTGCGTATTAAACTTTTTATTATGTAAGATTCGAGGTCAAGTGCATCAAATATTATTAATTACATTCATTATCGAGAGGTAAACGAAAAAACAAAAGCCTCTTTTCTTATAACATCTCTCATGCTACATTTGCATACAGCCACACGCACATACATACATAGCAGATATAGCTAATACATCTTTTCTTATAACAACTGACACGGTACACATGCATACACATACCCACACACACACACACACACACACCCACACACACACACACACACACACACACAAATCCTATAGCTTGTTATTATTAATAACAAAAAAAAATGGACGATGTCACGCCCATCCACTCATTAACAAAATGGACGATTACAACATCATTACAAAATATTCCATAAATGGCAATGTGGGGGGGACGATGTCACGCCCATCCACTCATTAACAAAATGGACGATTACAAAATATTCCATAAATGGCAATGCGGGGGGAACAGGGGGGGAACGATTGCAAGCCCGAAGGCGTTAACAAAATGGAGGATAACAACAAAAAACACCCACATGACACAAGAGGGGGACGGGGCCGACTAATTAGAGGACAAAATCTAACGAGCGGAAGTGCCGTAAGAAAAGCATTGGGAGATAAGGAGATTTGCCCCTAGATATCCTACTATCCCATGCTTTAAAGACGTTTTAGACAATCCGTTTTGTTCTCATTCTACGCATAGAGGCTGTAGCTACCTCGATTTTTTTGGTGCACGACATATCAGAAACGGTTAGAGATAGGCTTCCGAAAACGTAATAAATTGTCGTATAACATGCTTTAAAAACTTTGTGGAAAATCCGTTTTGTTCTCATTCCACGTATAGAGACTGTAGCTGCCTCGAGCTTTTCGGTAGACGAAATCGCAGAAACGGTTAGAGATAGGCTTCTGAAAACGTCGTAAATCGTCGTATCGCAAGCTTTAAAGACGTCTTGGACATCCGCTTTATTCTCATACCACGCATAGAGACGGTAACTAGCTCGAGTTTTTTGGTGGACATCTCAGAAACGGTTAGAGATTGGCTTCTGAAAACGTCATAAATCGTCGTATCCCAAGCTTTAAAGACGTTTTAGGCCATCCGTTTTATTCTCCTTCCACGCACGGAGGCTGTAGCTACTTCGAGTTTTTCGGTGGACGACATCTCAGGAACGGTTGGAGATGGGATTCTACAAACGTCATAAGCCGTCGTGTGGCATGCTTTGAAGACGTTTTAAACCATCCGTTTTATTCTCATTCCACATCGAGGCTGTAGATTCCTCGAGTTTTTTGGTGTAGGACATCTCAGGAACGGTTAGAGATAGGCTTCTGAAAACGTCATAAATCGTCGTATCCCATGCTTTAAAGACGTTTTAGACAATCCGTTTTATTCTCATTCTACGCATAGATGCTGTAGCTACCTCGATTTTTTTGGTGGACGACATCTCCGAAACGGTCAGAGATAGGCTTCTGAAAACGTAATATATTGTCGTATCCCATGCTTTAAAAACGTTTTGGACCATCTGTTTTGTTCTTATTCCACGCACAGAGGCTGTAGCTGCCTCGAGCTTTTCGGTAGACGACATCGCAGAAACGGTTAGAGATAGGCTTCTGATAACGTCATAAATCGTCGTATCGCAAGCTTTAAAGACGTTTTGGACATCCGCTTTATTCTCATTCCACGCATAGAGGCTGTAGCTAGCTCGAGTTTTTTGGTGGACATCTCAGAAACGGTTAGAGATTGCCTTCTGATAACGTCATAAATCGTCGTATCGCAAGCTTTAAAGACGTTTTGGACATCCGTTTTATTCTCCTTCCACGCACGGAGGCTGTAGCTACTTCGAGTTTTTCGGTGGACGACATCTCAGGAACGGTTAGAGATGGGCTTCTAAAAACGTTATGAATCGTCGTATCGCATGCTTTAAAGAAGTTATTGACCATCCATTAGGTTCTCATACCAGGCATAGGGCTGTAACCACCTCGATTTTTTTGGTGGACGACATCGCAGAAACGGTTAGAGATAGGCTTCTGAAAACGTCATAAATTGTCGTATCCCATGCTTTAAAGACGTTTTAGACCATCCGCTTTATTCTCATTCCTGGCACAGAGGCTGTAGCTACCTCGAGTTTTTTGGTGGACGACATCTCACAAACGGTTGGAGATAGCCTTCCACAAACGTCATAAATCGTCGTATCGCATGCTTTAAAGGCGTTTTAGACCATCCGTTTTATTGTAATTCCACGCATAGAAGCTGTGGCTACCTCGAGTTCTTTGCTGGACGACATCTCAGAAACGGTTAGAGATAGGCTTCTGAAAACGTCGTAAACCGTCGTATCGTATGCATTAAGGACGATTTAGACCATCTGTTTTATTCTCATTCCACGCATAGAGGCTGCAGGTACCTCGATTTTTTTGGTGGACAACATCTCAGGAACGGTTAGAGATGGGCTTCTGTAAACGTTATAAATCGTCGTATCCCATGCTTTAAAGACGTTTTAGACCATCCGTTTTATTCTCCTCCCAGGCATAGAGGCTGTAGCTACCTCGATTTTTTTGGTCGACGACATCTCAGAAACGGATAGAGATAGGCTTCTGAAGAGCTCATAAATTGTCGTATCCTATGCTTTAAAGACGTTAAATACAATCCGCTCTATTCTCATTCCAGGCATAGGAGCTGTAGCTACTTCGAGTTCTTTGATGGACGACATCTCAGGAACGGTTAGAGATAGGCTTCTACAAATATCATAAATCGTCGTTTCGCATGCTTTAAAGACGTTTCAGGTGATCCGTTTTATTCCCCTTCCACGCATCGAAGCTGCAGCTACCTCGAGTTTATCGGTGGATGACATCTCAGAAACGGTTTGAGGTAGTCTTCTGAAGAGGTCATGAATCGTCGTATCGCATGATTCAAAGACGTTTTAGACCATCCGTTTTATTCTTATTCCACGCATAGAGGCTGTAGCTACCTCAGGTTTTTTGGGTGACGACAACTGAGGAACGGTTAGCGATAGGCTTCTGAAAAGTTCATAAATCGTCGTATGGCATACTTTAAAGACTTTTGGACCATCCGTTTTATTCTCATTCCACGCATAGAGGCTGTAGCTACCTCGCGTTTTTGGGTGGACGACATCTCAGAAACGGTTAGAGATAGGCTTCTGAAGAGCTCATAAATAGTCGTATCCTATACTTTAAAGACGTTTTAGACCATCTGCCTTATTCTCATTACACGCAAAGAGGCTGTAGCTACCTCGAGTTTTTTCGTGGACGAAAACTCAGAAACGGTTGGGGGTAGGCTTCTGAAGAGCCCAAAAATCGTCGTATCGCATGCTTTAAAGACTTTTGGACCATCTGTTTTATTCTCATTCCACGCATAGAGGCTGCAGGTACCTCGATTTTTTTGGTGGACAACATCTCAGAAAAAGTTGGAGATAGGCTTCTGAAAATTTCATAAATCGTCGAATCGCATGCCTTAAAGACGTTTTGTTGTCATTCCAGGCATAGGGGCTGTAGCTACCTTGATTATTTTGGAGATGGTTTTCTAAAAACGATATAAATCGTCGTATCGCTTGCTTTAAAGGAGTTATTGACCATCCGTTATGTTCTCATACCAGGAATAGAGCTGTACCTCGATTTTTTTGGTGGACGACATCGCAGAAACGGTTAGAGATAGGCTTCTGGAAACGTCATAAATTGTCGTATCCCATGCTTTAAAGACGTTTTAGACCATCCGCTTTATTCTCATTCCAGGCATAGAGGCTGTAGCTACCTCGAGTTTTTTGGTGGACGACATCTCAGAAGCGGTTTGATAGAGGCTTCTGAAAAGGTCACTAATCGTCGAATCGCATGTTTAAAGAAGTTTTGCTGTCATTCCAGGCGTAGGGGCTGTAACTACCTCGATTTTTTTGGTGGACAACATCTCAGGAACGGTTAGAGATAGACTTCTGAAAACGTCACACATCCTCGTATCGCATTCTTTAAAGACGTCTCGGACTATCCCTTTTATTCTCATTCCACGCATAGGGGGCTGCTGCTTCCTCGAGTTCTTTGGTGGACGACATCTCAGGAACGGTTGGAGATAGGCTTCCGAAAAAGTCATAGATCGTCGTATCGCATTCTTCAAAGACGTTTAATACCATCTGCTTTGTACTCCTTCCACGCATAGAGGCTGTAGCAACCTCGAGTTTTTTGGTGGATGACATCTCAGAAACGGTTGGAGATAGGCTTCTGAAGAGTTTATAAATCGTCGTATCGCATGCTTTAAAGACTTTTGGACCATCTGTTGTGTTCCCATTCCACGCATTGAGGCTGTAGGTACCTCGATTTTTTTGGTGGACGACATCTCAGAAACAGTTAGAGATAGGCTTCTGAAAACGTTATAAGTCGTGGTATCCCATGCTTTAAAGAAGTTCTTGACCATCCGTTCTATACTCCTTCCACGCATAGAAGCTGTAGCTACCTCGAGTTTTTTGGTGGACGACATCTCAGAAACGGTTGGAGATAAGCATCTGAAAACGTCATAAATCGTCGCATCCTAAGCTTTAAATACGTTTTGGACATCCGTTTTATTCTCATTCCAGGCATAGGGGCTGTAGCTACGTCGAGTTCTTTTGTGGACGACATCTCAGGAACGGTTAGAGTAAGGCTTCTAAAAACGTCATAAATCGTCGTATCCCATGCTTTAAAGGCGTTTTAGACCATCCGTTTTATCGTAATTCCACGCATAGAAGCTGTGGCTACCTCGAGTTCTTTGCTGGACGTCATCTCAGAAACAGTTAGAGATGGGCTCCTGTAAACGTTATAAATCGTCGTATCCCATGCTTTTTATTCTCCTCCCACGTATGGTGGCTGTAGCTACCTCGCTTTTTTTGGTGGACGACGTCTCAGAAACGGTAAGAGAGAGGCTTCTGAAAAGATCATAAATCGTCCTATCGCATGCTTTAAAGACGTCTTGGACCATCCGCTTTATTCTCATTCTACGCATAGAGGCTGTAGCTACCTCGATTTTTTTGGTGGCCAACTTCTCAGGAACGGTTAGAGGTAGTCTTCTAAAGACGTCATCAATTGTCGTATCCCATGCTTTAAAGACGTTTTAGACCATCCGTTCTATTCTCATTCCACGCATAGGAGCTGTAGTTTCCTCGAGTTTTTTGGTGGGCGACATCTCAGAAACGGTTAGAGATAGGCTTCTGAAAAAATTATAAATCGTCGTATCGCATGCTTTAAAGACGTTTTAGGCCATCCATTCTATTCTGATTCCGCGCATATGAGCTATAGCTACCTCGAGTTCATTGGTGGAAGACATCTCAGAAACGGTTAGAGATAGGCTTCTGAAAAGATCATAAATCGTCGTATCGCATGCTTTAAAGGCGTTTTAGACCATCCGTTTTATTCTCATTCCACGCATAGAGGCTGTAGCTACCTCGAGTTTTTTGGTGGACGCCATCTCAGAAACGGTTAGAGATAGGCTTCTGAAACCGCCACAAATCGTCATATCCCATGCTTTAAAGACTTTTGGGCCATCTGTTTTATTCTCATTCCACGCATAGAGGCTGTAGCTACCTCGAGTTCTTTGGTGGACGACATATCAGAAACGGTTAGAGGTAGGCTTCTGAAAATGTCATGTATTGTCTTATCCCATGCTTTAAAGACGTTTTAGACCATCTGCTTTATTCTCATTCCACGCATATAGGCTGCAGCTACCTCGAGTTCTTTGGTGGACGACATCGCAGAAACGGTTAGGGATAGGCTTCTGAAAAGATCATAAATCGTCGTATCACAAGCTTTAAAAACGTTTTGGACATCCGCTTTATTCTCACTCCACGCATAGAGGCTATAGCTACTTCGAGTTTTGTGGTGTACGACATCTCAGAAAGGGTAAGAGATAGGCTTCTGAAAACGTCATAAATCGTCGTATGCCATGCTTTAAAGACGTTTTAGACCATCCGTCTTGTTCTCATTCCAGGGATAGGGCCTGTAGCTACCTCGATTTTTTCGGTGGACGACATCGCAGAAACGGTTAGCGATAGGCTTCTGAAAACGTCATAAATTGTCGTTTCCCATGCTTTAAAGACTTTTGGTCCATCTGTTTTATTCTCATTCCACATATAGAGGCTGTAGCTACCTCGAGTTCCTTGGTGGACGACATCTCAGAAACGGCTAGAGGTAGGCTTCTGAAAACGTCATATATTGTCTTATCCCATGCTTTAAAGACGTTTTAGACCATCCGCTTTATTCTCATTCCACGCATATAGGCTGCAGCTACCTCGAGTTCTTTGGTGGACGACATCCCAGAGACGGTTAGAGATATTCTTCTGAAAAGTTCATAGATCGTCGTATCGCATGCTTTTAAGACGTTTTAGGCCATCCATTCTATTCTCATTCCGCGCATAGGAGCTATAGCTACCTGGAGTACATTGGTGGAAGACATCTCAGAAACGGTTAGAGATAGGCTTCTGAAAAGATCATAAATCGTCGTATCTCAAGCATTAACGACGTTTTAGACCATCCGTGTAATTCTTCCTCCACGCATAGAGGCTGTAGGTACCTCGAGTTTTTTTGTGAACATCTCAGAAACGGTTAGAGATAGGCTTCTGAAACCGCCACAAATCGTCATATCCCATGCTTTAAAGACTTTTGGGCCATCTGTTTTATTCTCATTCCACGCATAGAGGCTGTAGCTACCTCGAGTTCTTTGGTGGACGACATATCAGAAACGGTTAGAGGTAGGCTTCTGAAAACGTCATGTATTGTCTTATCCCATGCTTTAAAGACGTTTTAGACCATCTGCTTTGTTCTCATTCCACGCATATAGGCTGCAGCTACCTCGAGTTCTTTGGTGGACGACATCGCAGAAACGGTTAGGGATAGGCTTCTGAAAACGTCATAAATCCTCGTATCACAAGCTTTAAAGACGTTTTGGACCTCCGCTTTATTCTCACTTCACGCATAGAGGCTATGGCTAGCTCGAGTTTTTTGGTGGACATCTCACAAACGGTTAGAGATAGGCTTCTGAAAATATCATAAATCGTCGTATCGCAAGCATTAACGACGTTTTAGACCATCCGTGTAATTCTTCCTCCACGCATAGAGGTTGTAGGTACCTCGAGTTTTTTTGTGAACATCTCAGAAACGGTTAGAGATAGGCTTCTGAAACAGCCACAAATCATCATATCCCATGCTTTAAAGACTTTTGGGCCATCTGTTTTATTCTCATTCCACGCATAGAGGCTGTAGCTATCTCGAGTTCTTTGGTGGACGACATATCAGAAACGGTTAGAGGTAGGCTTCTGAAAACGTCATGTATTGTCTTATCCCATGCTTTAAAGACGTTTGAGATCCCCCATTCTATTCTCATTCCACGCATAGAGGCTATAGCTACCTCGAGTTTTTGGTGGAAGACACCTCAGAAACGGTTACAGATAGGCTTCTGAAAAGATCATAAATCGTCGTATGGCATGCCTTAAAGACGTTTTAGACCATCCGTTTAATTCTCCTTCCACGCATAGAGGCTGTAGGTACCTCGAGTTTTTTGGTGGACGACATCACAGAAACAGTTAGTGATAGGCTTCTAAAAACGTCATAAACCGTCGTATCGCATGCTTCGAAGACGTTTTAGACCATCAATTTTATTCTCATTCCACGTTTTGAGGCTGTAGCTACCTCGAGTTTTATGGTGGACATCTCAGAAACGGTTAGAGATAGCCTTCAGAGGAGCTCATAAATCGTCGCATCGCATGCTTTAAAGACTTTTGGAATATCTGTTTTACTCTCATTCCACGCATAGAGGCTGTAGTTACCTCGAGTTCTTTGGTGGACGACATCACAGAAACAGTTAGTGATAGGCTTCAAAAAACGTCATAAACCGTCGTATCGCATGCTTCGAAGACGTTTTAGACCATCAATTTTATTCTCATTCCACGTTTTGAGGCTGTAGCTACCTCGAGTTTTATGGTGGACATCTCAGAAACGGTTAGAGATAGCCTTCAGAGGAGCTCATAAATCGTCGCATCGCATGCTTTAAAGACTTTTGGAATATCTGTTTTACTCTCATTCCACGCATAGAGGCTGTAGTTACCTCGAGTTCTTTGGTGGACGACATCACAGAAACAGTTAGTGATAGGCTTCAAAAAACGTCATAAACCGTCGTATCGCATGCTTCGAAGACGTTTTAGACCATCAATTTTATTCTCATTCCACGTTTTGAGGCTGTAGCTACCTCGAGTTTTATGGTGGACATCTCAGAAACGGTTAGAGATAGCCTTCAGAGGAGCTCATAAATCGTCGCATCGCATGCTTTAAAGACTTTTGGAATATCTGTTTTACTCTCATTCCACGCATAGAGGCTGTAGTTACCTCGAGTTCTTTGGTGGACGACATCACAGAAACAGTTAGTGATAGGCTTCAAAAAACGTCATAAACCGTCGTATCGCATGCTTCGAAGACGTTTTAGACCATCAATTTTATTCTCATTCCACGTTTTGAGGCTGTAGCTACCTCGAGTTTTATGGTGGACATCTCAGAAACGGTTAGAGATAGCCTTCAGAGGAGCTCATAAATCGTCGCATCGCATGCTTTAAAGACTTTTGGAATATCTGTTTTACTCTCATTCCACGCATAGAGGCTGTAGTTACCTCGAGTTCTTTGGTGGACGACATCACAGAAACAGTTAGTGATAGGCTTCAAAAAACGTCATAAACCGTCGTATCGCATGCTTCGAAGACGTTTTAGACCATCAATTTTATTCTCATTCCACGTTTTGAGGCTGTAGCTACCTCGAGTTTTATGGTGGACATCTCAGAAACGGTTAGAGATAGCCTTCAGAGGAGCTCATAAATCGTCGCATCGCATGCTTTAAAGACTTTTGGAACCTCTGTTTTNACCTCGATTTTTTCGGTGGACGACATCGCAGAAACGGTTAGAGATAGGCTTCTGAAAACGTCATAAATTGTCGTTTCCCATGCTTTAAAGACTTTTGGACCATCTGTTTTATTCTCATTCTACATATAGAGGCTGTAGCTACCTCGAGTTCTTTGGTGGACGACATCGCAGAAACGGTTAGAAGTAGGCTTCTGAAAAAGTCATAAATCGTCGTATCCCATGCTTGAAGGACATTGTAGACAATCCGTTTTATTCTCATTCCAGGCACAGAGGCTGTAGCTACCTTGAGTTCTTCGTTGGACGTCATCTCAGGAAGGGTTAGAGATAGGTTTCTAAAAACGTCATAAACCGTCGTATCGCATGCTTTAAAGACGTTTGAGACCCCCCATTCTATTCTCATTCCACGTATAGAGGCTATAGCTTCCTCGAGTTCTTTGGTGGAAGACATCTCAGAAACGGTTACAGATAGGCTTCTGAAAAGATCATAAATCGTCGTATGGCATGCCTTAAAGACGTTTTAGACCATCCGTGTAATTCTCCTTCCACGCATAGAGGCTGTAGGTACCTCGAGTTTTTTGGTGGACGACATCTCAGAAACAGTTAGTGATAGGCATCTAAAAACGTCATAAACCGTCGTATCGCATGCTTAGAAGACGTTTTAGACCATCAATTTTATTCTCATTCCACGTTTTGAGGCTGTAGCTACCTCGAGTTTTATGGTGGACATCTCAGAAGCGGTTAGAGATAGCCTTCTGAGGAGCTCATAAATCGTCGCATCGCATGCTGTAAAGACTTTTGGAGTATCTGTTTTANACCATCCGTTTTATTCTCATTCCACGCATAGAGGCTGTAGTTACCTCGAGTTCTTTGGTGGACGACATCTCAGGAACGGTTAGAGATAGGCTTCTAAAAACGTCATAAACCGTCGTATCGCATGCTTCGAAGACGTTTTAGACTATCAATTTTATTCTCATTCCACGTTTCGAGGCTGTAGCTACCTCGAGTTTTTTTTTGAACGACGTCTCAGAATCTTTAATGGACAACATTTCAGAAACGGCTAGAGGTATCCTTCTGAAAAGGCCATACATCGTCGTATCTTATGATATTGAGACGTTTGGATCTCCCGCTTCATTCGCATTCCTCGCATAGAGGCTGTAGCTACCTCGAGTTCTTTGGTGGACGACAACGCAGAAACGGTTAGAGATAGGCATCTGAAGACGTCATAAATCGTCGTATCGCAAGCTTTAGTGACGTTCTATACCATCCGCTTTATTCTCATCCCAGGCATTGAGGCTGTAGCTACCTCGAGTTTTTTGATGGACGACATCTCAGAAACGGTTAGAGATAGGCTTCTGAAAAGGTCATATATTGTCTTACCCCATGGTTTAAAGACGTTTTAGACCCTCCGCTTTATTCTCATTCCAGACATAGAGGCTGTAGCTACCTCGAGTTTTTTGCTGGCCGTGATCTCAGAAACGGTTAGAGACAGGCTTCTCAAAAGTTCATAAATCGTCGTATCGCATGCTTTAAAGACGTCTTAGGACATCCATTCTATTCTTATTCCGCGCATAGGAGCTATAGCTACCTCGAGTTCATTGGTGGAAGACATCTCAGAAACGGTTAGAGATAGGTTTCTGAAAAGATCATAAATCGTCGTATCGCATGCTTTAAAGACGTTTTAGACCATCCACTCTATTCTCATTCCACGCATAGAGGTTGTAGCTACCTGGAGTTTTTTGGTGGACGACATCTCAAAGACGGTTAGAGATAGGCTTCTGAAAACGTCATAAATCGTCATATCGCAAGCTTTAACGACGTTCTATACCATCCGCTTTATTCTCATTCCAGGCATAGAGGCTGTAGCTACCTCGAGTTTTTTGGTGGACGACTGCTCAGGAACGGTTAGAGATAGGCTTCTAAAAACGTCACAGACCGTCGTATCGCATGCTTTAAAGACGTCTTGGACCATCCGCTTTATTCTCACTCCACGCATGGAGGCTATAGCTAGCTCGAGTATTTTGGTGGACATCGCAGAAACGGCTAGACATAGGCTTCTGAAAACGTCATAAATCGTCGTATCCCATGCTTTAAAGGCGTTTTAGACCATCGGTCTTGTTCACATTCCAGGCGTAGTGCCTGTAGCGACATTGTTTTTTTCGGTGGACGACATCGCAGAAACGGTTAGAGATAGGCTTCTGAAAACGTCATAAATCGTCGTATCGCATGCTTTAAAGACGTTTTAGACCATTGGTTTTATTCTCACTCCACGCATAGAGGCTATAGCTAGCTCAAGTTTTTTGGTGGACATCTCAGAAACGGTTAGAGATAGGCTTCTGAAAACGTCATGAACAGTCGTATCGCATGCTTCGAAGACGTTTTAGACCATCAATTTTATTCTCATTCCACGTTTTGAGGCTGTAGCCACCTCGAGTTTTTTGGTGGACGACGTCTCAGAATCTTTAATGGACAACATTTCAGAAACGGCTAGAGGTATCCTTCTGAAAGGGCCATAGATCGTCGTATAGTATGATATAGAGACGCTTTGGATCTCCCGCTTCATTCGCATTCCTCGCATAGAGGCTGTAGCTACCTCGAGTTTTGTGGTGGACGACATCTCAGAAAGGGTTAGGGATAGGCTTCTGAAAACGTCATAAATCGTCGTATCGCATGCTTTAAAGACGTTTTAAACCATCCGTTTTATTCTCATTCCACGCATAGAGGCTGTAGCTACATCCAGTTTCTTTGGTGGACGACATCTCAGAAACGGTTAGAGATAGGCTTCTGAAAACGTCATAAATCGTCGTATCGCATGCTTTAAAGACGTTTTAGACCATCCGTTTTATTCTCATTCCACGCATAGAGGCTGTAGCTACCTCGAGTTTTTTGGTGGACGACATCTCAGAAACGGTTAGAGATAGGCTTCTGAAAACGTCATAAATCGTCGTATCGCATGCTTTAAAGACGTTTTAGACCATCCGTTTTATTCTCATTCCACGCATAGAGGCTGTAGCTACCTCGAGTTTTTTGGTGGACGACATCTCAGAAACGGTTAGAGATAGGCTTCTGAAAACGTCATAAATCGTCGTATCGCATGCTTTAAAGACGTTTTAGACCATCCGTTTTATTCTCATTCCACGCATAGAGGCTGTAGCTACCTCGAGTTTTTTGGTGGACGACATCTCAGAAACGGTTAGAGATAGGCTTCTGAAAACGTCATAAATCGTCGTATCGCATGCTTTAAAGACGTTTTAGACCATCCGTTTTATTCTCATTCCACGCATAGAGGCTGTAGCTACCTCGAGTTTTTTGGTGGACGACATCTCAGAAACGGTTAGAGATAGGCTTCTGAAAACGTCATAAATCGTCGTATCGCATGCTTTAAAGACGTTTTAGACCATCCGTTTTATTCTCATTCCACGCATAGAGGCTGTAGCTACCTCGAGTTTTTTGGTGGACGACATCTCAGAAACGGTTAGAGATAGGCTTCTGAAAACGTCATAAATCGTCGTATCGCATGCTTTAAAGACGTTTTGGACCATCCGCTTTATTCTCATTCTACGCATAGAGGCTGTAGCTACCTCGATTTTTTTGGTAGACGACATCTCAGAAACGGTTAGAGATAGCCTTCTGAAGAGCTCATAAATTGTCGTATCGCATGCCTTAAGGACGTTTTAGACCACCCGCTTTATCCTCACTCCACGCATGGGGGCTATAGCTAGCTCTAGTTTTTTGGTTCACATCTCAGAAACGGTTAGACATAGGCTTCTGAAAACGTCATAAATCGTCGTATGCCATGCTTTAAAGGCGTTTTAGACCATCGGTCTTGTTCTCATTCCAGGCATTGTGCCTGTAGCTACTTTGTTTTTTTCGGTGGACGACATCGCAGAAACGGTTAGAGATAGGCTTCTGAAAACGTCATAAATTGTTGTATCCCATGCTTTAATGACGTTTTAGTCCATCCGCTTTATTCTCATTCGACGCTTAGAGGCTGTAGCTACCTCGAGTTCATTGGTGGACGACATCGCAGCAGCGGTCAGATATAGGCTTTGAAAGGTCATAAATTGTCGTATTGCATGCTTTAAAGGCGTTATAGACCATCTGCTTTATTCTCATTCCACGCATAGAGACTGTAGCGACCTCGAGTTTTTTGGTGGACGACATCGCTGAAACGGTTAGGGATAGGCTTCTGAAAACGTCATAAATCCTCGTATCACAAGCTTTAAAGACGTTTTGGGCANATCTCAGGAACGGTTAGAGGTAGGCTTCTAAAAACGTCATAAACCGTCGTATCGCATGCTTCGAAGACGTTTTAGACCATCAATTTTATTCTCATTCCACGTTTTGGGGGTGTAGCTACCTCGAGTTTTTTGGTGGAGGACGTCTCAGAATCGGTAAGAGAGAGGCTTCTGAAAAGATCATAAATCGTCCTATCGCATGCTTTAAAGACGTTTTAGACCATCCCCGTTATTCTCATTACACTCATAGAGGCTGTAGCTACCCCGGGTTCTTCAATGGACAACATTTCAGAAACGGCTAGAGGTATAATTCTGAAAAGGCCATACATCGTCGTATCGTAAGATATAGAGACGCTTTGGACCTCCTGCTTCATTCGCATTCCTCGCATAGAGGCTGTAGCCACCTCGAGTTTTGTGGTGGACGACATCTCAGAAAGGGTTAGAGATAGGCTTCTGAAAACGTCATAAATCGTCGTATGCCATGCTTTAAAGACGTTTTAGACCATCCGCCTTGTTATCATTCCAGGCATAGGGCCTGTAGCTACCTCGATTTTTTCGGTGGACGACATCGCAGAAACGGTTAGAGATAGGCTTCTGAAAACGTCATAAATTGTCATTTCCCATGCTTTAAAGACTTTTGGACCATCTGTTTTATTCTCATTCCACATATAGAGGCTGTAGCTACCTCGAGTTCTTTGGCGGACGACATCGCAGAAACGGTTAGAAATAGGCTTCTGAAAAGGTTATAAATCGTCGTATCCCATGCTTGAAAAACATTGTAGACAATCCGTTTTATTATCATTCCAGGCATAGAGGCTGTAGCTACCTTGAGTACTTCGTTGGACGACATCTCAGGAACGGTTAGAGGTAGGCTTCTAAAAACGTCATAAACCGTCGTATCGGATGCTTCGAAGACGTTTTAGACCTTCAATTTTATTCTCATTCCACGTATTGAGGCTGTAGCTACCTCAGGTTTTTTGGTGGACGACGTCTCAGAAACGGTAAGAGGTAGGCTTCTGAAAACGTCATAAATCGTCGTATGCCATGCTTTAAAGACGTTTTAGACCATCCGTCTTGTTCTTATTCCAGGCATAGGGCCTGTAGCTACCTCGATTTTTTCGGTGGACGGCATCGCAGAAACGGTTAGAGATAGGCTTCTGAAGACGTCATAAATTGTCGTTTCCCATGCTTTAAAAACTTTTGGACCATCTGTTTTATTCTCATTCCACATATAGAGGCTGTAACTACCTCGAGTTCTTTGGTGGACGACACCGCAGAAACGGTTCGAAATAGGCTTCTGAAAAGGTCATAAATCGTCGTATCCCATGCTTGAAAGGCATTGTAGACAATCCGTTTTATTCTCATTCCAGGCATAGAGGCTGTAGCTACCTTGAGTACTTCGTTGGACCACATCTCAGGAACGGTTAGAGATAGGCTTCTAAAAACGTCATAAACCGTCGTATCGGATGCTTCGAAGACGTTTTAGACCATCCATTTTATTCTCATTCCACGTTTTGAGGCTGTAGCTACCTCGAGTTTTTTGGTGGACGACATCGCAGAAAGGGTTAGAGATAGGCGTCTGAAAAGGTCGTAAATCGTCGTATCGCATGCTTTAAAGACGTTTTAGACCCTCCGCTTTATTCTCATTATAGGCATAGAGGCTGTGGCTACCTCGAGTTTTTTGCTGGACGTGATCTCAGAAACGGTTAGAGATAGGCTTCTGAAAAAATCATAAATCGTCGTATCGCATGCTTTGAAGACGTTTTAGGCCATCCATTCTATTCTCATTCCGCGCATTGGAGCTATAGCTACCTCGAGTTCATTGGTGGAAGACATCTCAGAAACGGTTAGAGATAGGCTTCTGAAAAGGTCATAAATNGGACCATCCGCTTTATTCTCATTCTACGCATAGAGGCTGTAGCTACCTCGATTTTTTTGGTAGACGACATCTCAGAAACGGTTAGAGATAGCCTTCTGAAGAGCTCATAAATTGTCGTATCGCATGCCTTAAGGACGTTTTAGACCACCCGCTTTATCCTCACTCCACGCATGGGGGCTATAGCTAGCTCTAGTTTTTTGGTTCACATCTCAGAAACGGCCAGACATAGGCTTCTGAAAACGTCATAAATCGTCGTATGCCATGCTTTAAAGGCGTTTTAGACCATCGGTCTTGTTCTCATTCCAGGCATTGTGCCTGTAGCTACTTTGTTTTTTTCGGTGGACGACATCGCAGAAACGGTTAGAGATAGGCTTCTGAAAACGTCATAAATTGTTGTATCCCATGCTTTAATGACGTTTTAGTCCATCCGCTTTATTCTCATTCGACGCTTAGAGGCTGTAGCCACCTCGAGTTCATTGGTGGACGACATCGCAGCAGCGGTCAGATATAGGCTTTGAAAACGTCATAAATCGTCGTATCGCAAGCTTTAATGACGTTCTAAACCATCCGCTTTATTCTCATTCCAGGCATAGAGGCTGTAGCTACCTCGAGCTTTTTGGTGGACGACTGCTCAGGAACGGTTGGAGATATGCTTCTAAAAACGTCATAAATCGTCGTATCGCATGCTTTAAAGACGTTTAAGACCATCCACTCTATTCTCATTATACGCATGGAAGCTGTGGCTACCTCGAGTTTTTTGCTGGACGTGATCTCAGAAACGGTTAGAGATATTCTTCTGAAAAGTTCATAGATCGTCGTATCGCATGCTTTTAAGACGTTTTAGGCCATCCATTCTATTCTCATTCCGCGCATAGGAGCTATAGCTACCTCGAGTTCATTGGTGGAAGACATCTCAGAAACGGTTAGAGATAGGCTTCTGAAAACTTCATAAATCGTCATTTCGCAAGCTTTAACGACGTTCTATACCATCCGCTTTATTCTCATTCCAGGCATAGAGGCTGTAGCTACATCGAGTTTTTTGGTGGACGACTGCTCAGGAACGGTTAGAGATAGGCTTCTAAAAACGTCATAAATCGTCGTATCGCATGTTTTAAAGACGTTTCAGACCATCCACTCTATTCTCATTCCACGCATAGAGGTTGTAGCTACCTGGAGTTTTTTGGTGGACGACATCTCAGAGACGGTTGGAGATAGGCTTCTGAAAACGTTATAAATCGTCATATCGCAAGCTTTAACGACGTTCTATACCATCCGCTTTATTCTTATTCCAGGCATAGAGGCTGTAGCTACCTCGAGTTTTTTGGTGGACGACTGCGCAGGAACGGTTGGATATAGGCTTCTAAAAATGTCATAAATCGTCGTATCGCATGCTTTAAAGACGTTTTAGACCATCCGTTTTATTCTCCTTCCACGCACGGAGGCTGTAGCTACCACGAGTTTCTCGGTGGACGACAACTCAGAAACGGTTAGAGATAGCCTTCTCAGGAGCTCATAAATCGTCGCATCGCATGCTTTAAAGACTTTTGGAATATCTGATTTATTCTCATTCCACGCATGGAGGCTGTAGTTACCTCGAGTTTTTTGATGGACGACATCTCAGGAACGGTTAGAGATAGGCTTCTAAAAACGTCATAAACCGTCGTATCGCATGCTTCGAAGACGTTTTAGACCATCAATTTTACTCTCATTCCACGTTTTGAGGCTGTAGTTACCTCGAGTTTTTTGGTGGACGACGTCTAAGAAACGGTAAGAGAGAGGCTTCTGAAAAGATCATAAATCGTCCTATCGCATGCTTTAATGACGTTTTAGACCATCCGCGTCATTCTCATTACACTCATAGAGGCTGTAGCTACCCCGGGTTCTTTAATGGACAACATTTCAGAAACGGCTAGAGGTATCCTTCTGAAAAGGCCACACATCGTCGTATCGTATGATATAGAGACGCTTTGGATTTCCCGCTTCATTCGCAATCCTCGCATAGAGGCTGTAGCTACTTCGAGTTTTGTGGTGTACGACATCTCAGAAAGGGTTAGAGATAGGCTTCTGAAAACGTCATAAATCTTCGTATGCCATGCTATAAAGACGTTTTAGACCATCCGTCTTGTTCTCATTCCAGGCATAGGGCCTGTAGCTACCTCGATTTTTTCGGTGGACGACATCGCAGAAACGGTTAGAGATAGGCTTCCGAAAACGTCATAANTTTAAAGACGTTTTAGACCATCCGCCTTGTTATCATTCCAGGCATAGGGCCTGTAGCTACCTCGATTTTTTCGGTGGACGACATCGCAGAAACGGTTAGAGATAGGCTTCTGAAAACGTCATAAATTGTCATTTCCCATGCTTTAAAGACTTTTGGACCATCTGTTTTATTCTCATTCCACATATAGAGGCTGTAGCTACCTCGAGTTCTTTGGCGGACGACATCGCAGAAACGGTTAGAAATAGGCTTCTGAAAAGGTTATAAATCGTCGTATCCCATGCTTGAAAAACATTGTAGACAATCCGTTTTATTATCATTCCAGGCATAGAGGCTGTAGCTACCTTGAGTACTTCGTTGGACGACATCTCAGGAACGGTTAGAGGTAGGCTTCTAAAAACGTCATAAACCGTCGTATCGGATGCTTCGAAGACGTTTTAGACCTTCAATTTTATTCTCATTCCACGTATTGAGGCTGTAGCTACCTCAGGTTTTTTGGTGGACGACGTCTCAGAAACGGTAAGAGGTAGGCTTCTGAAAACGTCATAAATCGTCGTATGCCATGCTTTAAAGACGTTTTAGACCATCCGTCTTGTTCTTATTCCAGGCATAGGGCCTGTAGCTACCTCGATTTTTTCGGTGGACGGCATCGCAGAAACGGTTAGAGATAGGCTTCTGAAGACGTCATAAATTGTCGTTTCCCATGCTTTAAAAACTTTTGGACCATCTGTTTTATTCTCATTCCACATATAGAGGCTGTAACTACCTCGAGTTCTTTGGTGGACGACACCGCAGAAACGGTTCGAAATAGGCTTCTGAAAAGGTCATAAATCGTCGTATCCCATGCTTGAAAGGCATTGTAGACAATCCGTTTTATTCTCATTCCAGGCATAGAGGCTGTAGCTACCTTGAGTACTTCGTTGGACGACATCTCAGGAACGGTTAGAGATAGGCTTCTGAAAACGTCATAAATCGTCGTATCGCATGCTTTAAAGACGTTTTAGACCATCCGTTTTATTCTCATTCCCCGCATAGAGGCTGTAGCTACTTCGAGTTTTTTGGTGGACGCTATCTCAGAAACAGTTAGAGATAGGCTTCTGAAAAGGTCATAAATCGTCGTATAGCATGTTTTAAAGATATTTTAGACCATCCGTTTTATTCCCATTCCACGCACAGAGGCTGTGGCTTAATAGAGTTTTTTGGTGGACGCCACCTCAAAAACGGTTATAGAGAGGCTTCTCAAACGGTCATAAATCGTCGTATCGTATGCTTTAAAGACGATTTAAGCCAGCCGTTTTATTCTCTTTTCACGCATAGAGGCTGTAGCTACCTCGAGCTTTTGATGGACGCTATCTCAGAATCGGTTAGAGGTAGGCTTCCGAAATGGTCGTAAATCTTCGTATAGCATGCCTTAAAGACGTTTTAGACCATCCGTTTCATTCTCATTCCACCCATAGAGGCTGTAGCTACCTCGAGTTCTTTGGTGGACGCCATCTCAGAAACGGTTAGAGATAGGCTTCTGAATAGGTCATAAATCGTCGTATCGCATGCTTTAAAGACGTTGTAG
>NW_020438984.1:791055-792799 GCF_000699045.2 Agrilus planipennis | reverse complement strand
ATCTCAGAAACGGTTAGAGATAGGCTTCTGAAAAGGTCATAAATCGTAGTATCGCATGTTCTAAAGACGTTGTAGGCCATCCGTTTTATTCTCATTCCACGCATAGAAGCTGTAACTACCTCGAGTTTTTTTGTGCACGCTATCTCAGAAACGGATAGAGATAGGCCTCTGAATAGGTCATAACTCGTCGTATCGCATGTATTAAAGATATTTTAGACCATCCGTTTTATTCTCATTCCACGCATAGAGGCTGTAGCTACCTCCAATTTTTTGGTGGACGCCACTTCAGAAACGGTTGGAGATAGGCTTCTGAAAATGTCACAAATCGTCGTATCGCATGCTTTAAAGACGTTTTAGACCATCCGTTTTATTCACATTCCACGTATAGAGGCTGTAGCTACCCCGAATTCTTTGGTGGACGCTGTCTCAGAAACGGTTAGACATAGGTTCAAACCTAACTTCTCAGTATTTCTTCTAAACGTCATTTCCAGATTTCACTAGTAACTTATTGGTTCAATACCTTAGTTTAACCTCTTATAGATCCTCCCTATCTTTCTTTCTAACAATTAACTCCTCCTTTTAATCTTGCTAATACCTAGTCTTCAAGAGTACAGTCAGTTCCTCTGCAGTTCTACAACTGTAAACTAGATCCATAATGAACCTGTCAACCTGAGCGAATATTTTACCAAAGTATATCTTATAGTTAATTGTGCGTTTTACTAAATAACACTTCTCATTAAGAAACGCCACATCAAAAACCGTTACAGATAGGCTTCTGAAAACGTCATAAATCGTCGTATCGCATGCTTTAAAGACGTTTTAGACCATCCCTTTTATTCCCACTCCACGCATTGAGGCTGTGGTTAGCTCCAGTTCTTTTGTGGATGACATCTCAGCAACGGTGAGAGATAAGCTTCTGAAAAGGTCAAAAATCGTCGTATCGCATGCATTTAAGACGATTAAGACCATCCGGTTTGTTCTCATTCCACGCATAGAGACTGTAGGTAGCTCGAGTTTTTTGGTGGACGACATCTCAGGAACGGTTGGAGATGGGCTTCTGAAAAGGTCACAAATCGTCGTATAGCATGCTTCTAAGACGTTTGAGACCGTCCGTTTTATTCTCATTCCACACATAGAGGCTGTAGCTAGCTCGAGTTTTTGGCTGTATATCTCAGAAACGGTTAGAGATAGGCTTCTGAAAAGGTCATAAATCGTCGTATCGCATGCTTTAAAAACGTTTTAGACCATCCGTTTTATTCTCATTCGACGCATAGAGACTGTAGCTATCTTGAGTTTTTTGGAGGGCGCCACTTCAGAAACGGTTAGAGATAGGCTTCTGAAAAGGTAAAAAATCGGCGTATCGCATGCTTTAATTTTATGGCCTACTGCTTAGGAACAGTTACAGATAGGCTTCTCATTAGGTCATAAATCGTCATATCGCATGCTTTAAAGACATTTNCTCATTCCACGCATAGATGCTGTAGCCACCTCGAGTTTCTTGGTGGAAGCCATCTCAGGAACGGTTAGAGATAGGCTTCTGAAAAGGTCATAAATCGTCGTTTCGCATGCTTATAGACGTTTTAAACCATCCGTTTTATTCTCATTCCACGCATAAAGCCTGTAGATACCTCGAATTTTCTGGTGGACGCCATCTCAGAAACGGTAAGGGATAGGCTTCTGAAAATGTCATAAATCGTCGTATCGCACGCTTTAAAGACGTTTTAGACCATCCGTTTTATTCTCA
>NW_020438984.1:779128-788391 GCF_000699045.2 Agrilus planipennis | reverse complement strand
AATCGTCGTATCGCATGCTTTAAAGACGTTTTAGACCATCCGTTTTATTCTCATTCCACGCATAGAGACTGTAGCTACTTCGAGTTTTTTGGTAGACACCATCTCAGAATCGGTTAGAGATAGGCTACTGAAAAGGTCATAAATCGGCGTTTCGCATGCTTTAAAGACGTTTTACACCATCCGTTTTATTCTCATTCCACGCATAGAGGTTGTAGCTACCTCGAGTCTTTTGGTGGACGACATCTCAGAAACGGTTAGAGATAGACTTCTGGAAAGATAATAAATCGTCGTACCGCATGCTTTAAACACGTTTTAGAAAATCCGTTTTATTCCCGTTCCACGCATAAAGGCTGTAGCTACCTCGAGTTTTCTGGTGGACGCCATCTCAGAAGCGGTAAGAGATAGGCTACTGAAAAGGTCATAAATCGTCGTATCGCATTCATTAAAGACGTATTAGACGATCCGCTGTATTTTCATTCCACGCATAGAGACTGTAGCTACCTCGAGTTTTTCCGTGGACGACATCCCAGAAACGGTTGGAGATCGGCTTCTGAAAAGGTCATAAATCGTCGTATTGCATGCTTTACAGACGCTTTAGACCATCTGTTTTATTCTCATTCCACGCATAGAGGCTGTAGCTAACTCGAGCTTTTTGTTAGACGACATCCCGGAAACGGTTAGAGATAGGCTTCTGAAAAGGTCATAAATCGTCGTATCGCATGCTTTACAGACGTTTTAGACCATCCGTTTTATTCTCAATCCACGCAGAGAGGCTGTAGCTACCTCGAGTTTTTTGGGGGACGACATCTCAGAGACGGTTAGAGATAGGCTTCTGAAAAGGTCATATATCGCCACATCGCATGATTTAAAGACGTTTTAGACCATCCGTTTTATTCTCATTCCAAGCATAGAAGCTGTAGCTACCTCGAGTTTTGCGGTGGATGGCATCTCAGAAACGGTTAGATATAATCTTCTGAATAGGTCATAAATCGTCGTATCGCATGCTTTAAAGACGTTTTAGACCACCCGTTTTGTTCTCATTCCACACATAGAGGTTGTAGCTAACTCGAGTCTTTTGGTGAACGACATCTCAGAAACGGTTAGAGATAATCTTTTAAAAGGCCATAAATCTTTGTATCGGATGCATTAAAGACGCTTTAGACCATCCGTTTTATTCTTAATCCACACCTAGAAGCTCTAGCTACCTCGGATCTTTTGGTGGCCGACATCTCAGGAACGGTTAAAGATAGGCTTCTGAAAAGGTCATAAATTGTCGTATCGCATGATTTAAAGACGTTTTAGACTATCCGTTTTATTCTCATTCCATGCATAGATGCTGTAGCTACCTCGAGCTTTTTGGTGGACGACATCCCGGAAACGGTTAGAGATAAGCTTCTGAAAAGGTCAAAAATCGTCGTTTCGAATGCATTAAAGACGTCTTAAGCCATCTTTTCTTCTCACTCCACTCGTAGTGGCTGTAGCTACCACGAGCTTTTTGGTAAACTACCGCTCAGAAACGGTTAGAGTGACTTCTGAAAAGGTCATATATCGTAGTATCGCATTCTTTTAATCCGTTTTAGGCCAACTATTTTATTCTCATTTCACGCATAGAGGCTGTAGCTACCTCGAGTTTTTTGGTGGACTACCACTAAGAAACAGTTAGAGATAAGCTTCTGAGAAGGTCATAAATCGTTATATCGCATGGTTTAAGGACGTTTTAGACCTTCCATTTTATTCTCATTCCACGCATAGGGGCTGAAGCTGCCTCGAGTCTTTGTTTGGACAACCGTTAGGAAACGGTTAGAGATAGCCTTCAGAAAAGGTCGTATCGTATTTTCAGGGACGTTTTGTTCTCATTCCACGCGTAAAGGCTTTAGTTGCCTCGAATTTTTTGGTGTACTACCGCTCAGAAGCGATTAGAGATAAGATTCTGGAAAGGTGATGAATCGTCGTATTGCATGGTTTAGGGACGTTTTAGGTCATCCATTTAATTCTCATTCTACGCATAGAGACTGTAGCTTCCTCGAGTTTTTTGGTGGAGTACCGCTATGAAGTGGTTAGAGATCTGAAAAGGTCATAACATATCGTGTTTCATCCATTAATGACGTTTTTGGCCTTCCATTTTATTCTCATGCCACGCATACGGCCTGTAGCTACCTCGAGTTTTATCAGAAAGAATTAATGTTGTAAGAAAGCCAGTTTCTCAGGTTATCCTATCAACTGCAGAGGTCTTAGTTGAAGATGCAAATGGTAAACAGCAATCATGCAGAGTGTTATTGGATCCTGTTTCACAGTCAAATTTAGTCACAAAGGTGTTAGTAAAAGAATCTGAAGTTAAAAAATAAAAATCGAAGGGAAACCATCAGTGGAATAAATAAATCACTGTCGAATATTTCGCAAGTTGTCAATCCTAAAATTAAATCTAAATTCTAATATGGTTTCCGGCCGTGAAAGCCTTTGTTCTTATACCATATGTTAATTTCAATATTAACTTAATGCAATTGCCAGTAGGATTAAAATTACCTGATCCTAACTTTTTCAAATCAGGAACTGTATATATTTTGATAGAAACAAGACTCTTTTGAGAGTTGTAAAGTCCAACTCCAAAAGTTTGTGGATCAGTTACTAGTGTTCAGTTGCAAAATCAGCTTGAAAGATTTTGGAAGCTAGAGGAAATGATCAGGAGAAAGATTCTAAATAAAGGAGAAATTGATTGTGAACATCAGTTTTTAAAATCCATGAACAGAGACAAATCTAGAAGATGCATTGTACCACTACCTAAAAAGTCAGAAGTAATATTAGGTGAGTCTAAAAATCAAGCAAAGAGAAGACTTTTTCTATTCTGGACGTTTCGAGAAAAATCCTGAACTTAAAAAAGAATATATCAAATTCATGAGACACTATGAGAATCAGAAACACATGACAGAGGGTAAAAAAAAAGAATATTTGCAAATGAAAGAAATATTCATAATACCTCATATCAACCAGTTATTAGACAGCATAAAAACAAAACTACGTGTTGTCTTTGACGCCTCAGCGAAGTCATCCAATGGAAAGTCACTTAACGATAAGTTGCTTATTAGACAAAATTTACAGAACGACCTATTTGATATAATTTTACGATTTAGAGGACATCAGTACGTGATGACAGCAGACATAGCAGCAATGTTTAGACAGATTTTAATAAAACAAGAAGATAGAGATCTCCAAAGAATATTCTGGAGAGAAGATGTCAGTTTACCCATAAAAACTTTCAGTTTAAACAAAGTGACATATGTTTGAGAGAATTAGCAGCAGCAGAATTAAAGCATGCAGCTCTGGAGTTGAAAAATGATTTCTACATGAATGACGTGCCAATAGGGCACAAAACGCTAGAAGGTGCTATGCTATTGCAAAAACAATTATCCCAATTACTATTACAAGGCCAATTTCAGCTAAGCAGGTGGCGTGCCAAGGATGACAGAATTTTATAAGTTTTACCAAATGAAGAAAACAAATCAACCAGTTTCATGAAATTAGAAAAAGAAGGTGCAGCTAAAACTCTTGGCCTTTTATGGGATAGCAAAGAGGATTGTTTGCAGTATCAAGTCACAACAGAAAAACTAAACAAAGTCACAAAACGTCAAATATTATCAATAATATCTCAGATATACGATCCATTGGGTTTATTAAGTCCAGTAATCATTAATGAGAAAATATTTCACCAAAAGCACCACCTTTGGAGGCTTATAGGAATCAGCAGTTATGCTCACAAAGAAACATCTTCTGGTAACCACAAAGGGAATAATTCTAACGTTTGATGAGTATTACACACTTTTAACAGAAATTGAAGCGATTCTTAATTCACGTCCGCTTACACCAACATCAAATGATCTCAACGATATTAGTGTATTGACATCTGGTCACTTCTTGGTAGGAGAAGCACTTATAACTCCTGTTGAAATAAATTACAGAGACACAGCTTCCAATAGTCTGTCTCGTTGGCAACACACACAGAAAGTGCGTCAGCATTTCTGGAAAAGTTGGTACACAGAGTACCTTCCTCAGTTACAACAGACACAAATGGTGTTCCAAGGGCGAGAAAATACAAATCGGTACTTTAGTGTTGCTTAAAGATGACAACGCTCTACCTTTACAATAGCAAACTGGAAGAATTTTGAAGACTGAATAAGTTGTAGAGCTATATGATTGGTGAAAATTACGCATTACTTTCAGTTTGTTTGTTTTGTTTGATAATTTAAAAAGAATTTATTAAAATTATCTACGTTAAATTACATTCTTCAATTTAGTTATTTATGCGTTGAAAATATATTCCAAGGGGGCCGGGATGTGCCTGACTATACATTATAATATCGTATAATATAGTATGTAGTCAAGATGGCGAGAGAATTAGTGTCAATGAAAAATGCAGTCAAAAGGAATTAACAAATTTCTTCATTCAATCAACTTTTCCTTACTCCACAGCAAGGGAAAAGAACAACTGTTCTTTTTATTCTCCTACCACGCATAGAGGCTTTAGCTACCTCGAATATTTTGGGGGACTACCGCTAAGAAACCGTTAGAGATAGGCTTCTAAAAAGGACACAAATCGGTTTAAATNGCTGCCCTTTTTAATATTTTTAAATCGTTCTAACCTCTAACTACATTTTAGCCGTCAATTCAATTCATGGTTAATGGTTTAAATATAAAAAAATTAAGTGATTTATAATATTAGCTGATAATAATTAAATATATTAGTTTAGGCGATAATAATTAAATGTATTAGTTTAATTGTTCGAGCTGTTACAAGTGAGTTTACTGGAAGAGTAAATGTAATGATAACGATTGGAGTAATACATTTGTGGGAACATTCGGTATGGCATTTAATAATTTAAATGTGTAAACGATCCCTACAACTCAGGCGGATTCACATTCCCGGCACAAGCAAAGCAGTATCTATTCAGAAACCAGCGTATATCGTGACAGACGAACAACATCCTCAACCAATACCTACAAAGAAGAAAATGGACGATCGACCAGCACATACAACAACTCGGTCCGATCGTCGAGTACATTTCCCAAGCTATATCCGAACAGCTTAAACCACATCGTTCCTCACTGGAAAGGGGGTCCTGTGGGAACATTCGGTATAGCATTTAATAATTTAAATGTGTAATAATTAAAGTTCATCATTTCTGCCGACTTAGTAAAATCGCGGTACAGTGCGACTAACTAGGTCATAGACATTTACACACACATATGTAAACTGCTGAAATAAGTATTGCCGTTAAACCAGTGTAAATAATTTTTGTATAAATAGCGTGTAAATAATTGAATAAATCAGTCTATCACCAGGCTCACTTTCATTTGGATGCTGCAATAGTGTCACCCTTAGATGCTGCAATAGTGTCAACCATCGGATGCTGCAAAAGTGTCAGAACTCATTATAGATGCAGAAATGTGTCCAACGCTATTATAAAATCGGTTCTTCTCAGAACCACAACTTTTGTTAGTCATCTCTATACGACTACAGTGACTATTACACATTTAATTATTATCTACTGATATGGTGAACTATTTATTTTATTTATTAGCCATTTGCTTTTTTTAATATTGGTATCTGTAGTATCAATAGTATTGCAGACGTACCTTCAACTTCTCATTTCGTGAAATGCTAAATTTTAATTTAAGTAATGTAGTGGGTCTACATCAGTCAACTTTTTTTAGTACAGATGACTTATGCAATGTTATCTTATCATTTACCGATTATATTCTGTTGGCTGTAAATAAATTCTTGATAAAAACATAAATACTAACTATCGTAATAGCCTCTACCTTGTTCCCTGTTAGTTGGTTTAAATCAGAGCCGGGCAAACTCGGATCTTTTGCATCCCGAGTGATCCTCAAGGTTAACCATGTAGCTCCCCATTGATCCTGCGAGTGCGAGTGAGATGATTCTTTCCTTTTCTTATCCCTTCCATTTCGTAGATGAGTCCCCTCTTCCATAGCCAAACCCAATAGTTTTGCGAACGTAGTAACGAAAATTTTCGTAGGTATTATTTAAGTTGCGAGAGTGGCTTCGCTCGTCTACGGGATGAAGAGGCTTGATATGGGAGTGGAAGGGAGAAGAAAAAGACAAAACAAAATTATTCATTACTGCTTACTCTCTCGTACTCATTGAAGGGTATGCAGTGACTCAAACTAACCTCATGTAGCGGCTCCTGCGAAGTTAAAGTTTGCCCGGCTCTGGTTTAAATAATGGTTTACATCATTTTTAAGAGAACTGCTCCGCGTTTTTTTTTATTAGCCGAATGTCCCTTGCTAAATTTTTTAAAATACATACACATATTTTTACAAGTTTCGTTTATAAATTCAAAAATCTCTATGCTCTATACGTCTATACCCATTATACCTTTGTTTACCATTTATATTTAAATTTTAACGTTTATTTACATACCTTTTTACTACCTATATCCTTTCCGTTTCTCTTTTCAATTACACTCCACATCAACTTCTCACAGTTTATTACAATTTTCAATTATTAATTCAAATAATCTACATTTCGCTTTATTTGCCGGCATTCACTATGTGTCGTCAAAGTACCGACAGATTCACGTATATAAGGGATTCCCGACACCACCGTGCCAGAATTTTTATATTGCACCTGTTTCCTATTCAGTAGACAACCTATAATGCGTCAATTTCTTCTTGAGCTTCAGAAATCTTTTTAGGGACTAAACGCTTTTCTTCTTCTTTAACCTTTTCACTTTTATCTTTAAAATCAAGGCGCCAAATCACTACGTACTACAGCGCCCTCCGGGAACCATATAGACTAGGAAATTGTAGTTTCAATTCACTGACGTAGTCAATAAATCTTCAATATAGAGTACGCAAAACGTCCAATAATACAATAGAACTAATGTATTTTCCATAGACATATATTAATGGACGTGCCTTAGCCGTATGTCGTAATAATTTCTTGGCTCGAAAAGTGACGGAGATGGCGTATGATTTCGAACTAGTGCTATCTCTTTCATGACACGCTTACGCACTATCGTGAGAGAGATGGATATTGTCCGAAACTTCATTCCATCCCTTTCTTTTGTTGTACCACAATTCTGACCACTAAGGCATGTCCATTAGTAAACGTCGATGGTATTTTCAATACCATCTATTTTCAATTGATTTTACTCATGTATTTTCAAATTTTTCGTCCCCACTTCCCACTTCTCACGCAAAACTTCTCTTACGCTGCTCAATGAAAAAATAGATGCGCAAAACAAATTATGCGTTTTATATTCAACATTAGTGCGTAACTACTGCAAAGGTTTAAGCAGTTTTTTTTCTGATTTGTCTGTGACGGCCACAAAATGGGGATGGAGGAGAGTTGAAAATACATCAGTCAATTAGTTCCGGTAGGTTGAAAATACATGAGTCCTACTGTAAGAGATGTGAATGAATGAACTATAATTCTTTCATGCCCGTTTGCACCGACGTTTTACTAAGGCAGACTTAACAAAGTACTGCTTAAGCTTAAGTCTTACTTAACTTCCAGTTCGTTTGCACCGTACGCTGTCTGCCTGCAACTTAAGTAAGTAGTGCTTAGCTGTTGATGGTTTGGCAACAACGGTAAAATTTAGTAATTTGTAGGGTTTTTTGTGCAGAATGGTCAAGAAGTTTCAAATTTATTGTGTCCGTTAAGTAACGTCTGGTGTCGTGAAGTGTTGTTTGCCGCCTTTTTCTGTTGTTATACGTTTTTGTTTTTGTAATTATTTGTGTTTTGTTAGGTTTTGTTGTGTTTTAGTTTGTATATATATTAGTCAATTTTCTTCTGAATTTCATATAAACAAACCAAAAGTGTTTATTTTCAATAAAAACCAAACTTCTGATAAAACGTACTATTATTGTATATTATTAGTTCACCTTCTATTACTAATGATTAGCTATTGGCGTTCTTATCACTACTCCAGTTAAATTGTGTACATTTTCAAATTTCTAATATATCATCAGATACTAATTACTACTCTTGGAATGTAAATAATCCGTACATTGCAATACAATAACATAAATGATAACACACACCAACTTCCATTTAATGATAATTTAATTTAATAATTATTATATTGTTTATTTTATTATTTAATAGTAACATGATAATAACCTCTTTACTATAACGATGTTATTTTCTTACGGCGAAAAATGCCGAACTACTGCCGAAATTGTTACGACAGGCTTAAGCAATGCTTAAGTCAGGAACATCCTGTGCTTAAAGTTAAAAGGCGACACTAAAAACCGCAAGACTCCGTACCTTTTGCGCAGGCGCGAAATTGACTCCTGTCAAGAATGTCTGAGAATCGTCTTGCTGCCCTTTTTAATATTTTTAAATCGTTCTAACCTCTAACTACATTTTAGCCGTCAATTCAATTCATGGTTAATCGTGTGTGCTGATTTATTTCATTCGGTTTTGGATTTCCTTCATCTGCAGAATTGTGCACATGCAACAGTGTTTAATCTGCGCATTAAACAAAGACTCATAATCATTGTTTAAAAAGCGAATTTATTTGCTTTCTTAAAACAATTATGTACTTATTTTTGTCTTTAGCTTATGTGGTGCTGGTGTAAATAGTGTCGAACAATTTAATGTATTTGTTTATATTATTAGGCAGATGTTTTTACGTTATATTAATCATTTTCAAAATCAGAAAAATATAAATAAAGAAGTACATCAAAACCGTGAAACGCAATTGAAGATAGCAATGGAAACGTATCGAAGTGCAATGAAACAACTGGATGATGAAACCTTTCAAGAAGCACTCAAGGAATTTGATAAGCATATAGAAAAAGTTCAAAAACAAAGTAGAAATTTAAGAAAACGTAAAATGGCTAAACAGGAGTATTTCCTATCTAAGAAAAAATAAAGTACGTATGTAATCTAATCCCAAACATGAGTTTTTCTAAACATTAAATGAGAAACCTTGATTAAAAGTTTTTTTATTTTATAGACGATAAAGTTAACGAAAGCAAAAAGGAGTACATTAGGATTCACAAAACCATTTTGTATGTACTCTTCAGAAAGACTTAATCTAATCGAAACAGTTGTACTTTGTATTTTAATAAAAACCTTCGAAAAAGTTTAAAGTGAGAATTGTTTCTTCGTTTTTTGTGATGTTTTAGCTTTGTTTCATAGAAACCTGTCCATAATTACAATAAATTTAATAATTAATTAAACATGTTTGTTATGTATTTATTTTGCATTATAAATTTGTTGAAATAATTTTTTATTT
>NW_020438984.1:773993-776006 GCF_000699045.2 Agrilus planipennis | reverse complement strand
AGCAATGCCGTATGGCAGAGAATTCTGTTGGTATAAACCTTTGTGCGTGCTTAAAACTAGATATTTTTTTGAATCTTCACTTAGTTGCACCTGTGCATAAGCTTCTTTTACATAGATTTTTGAAAAATAAACACCACCTTGTAAACTCGCTATTAAATGTTCAATTCGAGGTAGTGGGTGTCGCTCAACTAATATATTCTTATTTACTGTAATTTTATAATCCCCACAAATCCTTTTTGACCCATCGGGTTTAACTATTGGAACTACTGGTGTGCCCCACTCACTTACCTCAATTGGAGTTAATATTCCTTCTTTCACCAGTCTATCAATTTCTTTTGAAACTTTTACTTTTAATGCAAACGGAATGCTTCTAGCTTTACAAAAAATTGGTACAGTATTATCACTGATTCTAATAATAAATTTTGATTTATTATAAACACCTCTTTCAGCGGAAAATAACTCATGGAATTTTTTAAAAGAGGCGAGTGATAGGCTGAAAATTATTACGGCTGACTGCTTCTTTCAAGTATTCTGCATAAAACTGAATAAAACTAAACTGGAAAAAAAAATGTTTTGTAGAACTTCTTCTGGTAGAGGAATAGAAGCAGACGGAATTGCCCCATTAAAAGATGAAAAAGTACTGCATCCAGTGAAAACATATGACGGGAAAAGAAGAATTGTTTCAACTGCAGGTAGTTATGCAGATAACAGTTTCAAATATCCAAAACATATATAATTATTTGTTATAGAAAGTACACTCACAATGGACAATACAGAAGCTAGTATTTCTGCAGTTTCTGAATCGTTAGCACCCCCTGTAGAAGCAGGAAGCAGTACTAAATTAGGTAAAGAACAATTTCTTTGTTCATACAAATATACCTGTATTAGTATCTATATTTTAATTAATTGATGTTTGCTATTTACTCGTATATTGTATTAATTATATTTATTACTGCATTTATACTTTGTTATTAAATTTGTTAATTTTATTTTTGTTTTTTTTTCAATTTCCATTTGAAACAAAAAAAAATAAAATTTGGTGTAATTTTGAAATGCGCGCCTTTGGTTACGCTTCATAGTGTGATGTATAGATGGCAGTGAAATTCGATGTTTTCTTTGCCAATACCATTTATATATATATTCCAAGTGTCGTCTACTAATGTGGGGTAAACTTAGATGTCACTACTATCGTCCAAATCTCGAGAGTTTTACATCTATTTACCTAGTCTAGGCTATGGCATAAGCTGTTTGACAAGTGACAGACATTATACCGCATAGTTATTATCTTTGTACTTGAATAAAAGGGATTGTTGAAATTGAAAGGCAAACAAGTTAAAATAGTTTAAAATACACCAGGAGTACCAACAGTATGGTAGTTCTTTTTTTTGTGTCTGTGATTTTAACATTTTTATTTCATGAATTACTTTTATTTTCCCTACTATGTAAAAATATTTTGAATTCGAATAAAAAGGCGGCAAGAGCAAAATCATAGAAATGACTCAAAATTATTTCGCGCCTACGCAATAGCTAAGGAGTCTTGCGGTTTTTAGCGTCGCCTAAAGTTAAGCATCTGTTTCGATTCTTAAGCGCGACTTAATTTGCCAATTCCGACCAACCAACCAATTCCGTCTTTTAAGAACTACTTAAAGCTAAGTAGTACTTATTTACGTCGGTGCAAACGGGCATCAATTGCTGAACTACTTCACTCGGCTCAGCTCAGTTGAAGTGAGCCGTTCTTGTGAACAACTCGTCTAAAGTTAGACAAGTCTATTTGCATCCTAGACTAGGTAAATAGATGTAAAACTCGAGATTTGGACGATAGTAGTGACATCTAAGTTTACCCCACATTAGTAGACGATACTTGGAATATAT
Organism: Agrilus planipennis; assembly: GCF_000699045.2. Lineage (NCBI taxonomy): Eukaryota > Metazoa > Arthropoda > Insecta > Coleoptera > Buprestidae > Agrilus > Agrilus planipennis. Next base: position 774,134 of record NW_020438984.1, on the reverse strand, counting down.
ATATAAATGGTATTGGCAAAGAAAACTTCGAATTTCACTGCCATCTATACATCAAACTATGAAGCGTAACCAAAGGCGCGCATTTCAAAATTACACCAAATTTTATTTTTTTTTGTTTTAAATGGAAATTGAAAAAAAAAA
>NW_020438984.1:753865-773189 GCF_000699045.2 Agrilus planipennis | reverse complement strand
AGCAATGCCGTATGGCAGAGAATTCTGTTGGTATAAACCTTTGTGCGTGCTTAAAACTAGATATTTTTTTGAATCTTCACTTAGTTGCACCTGTGCATAAGCTTCTTTTACATAGATTTTTGAAAAATAAACACCACCTTGTAAACTCGCTATTAAATGTTCAATTCGAGGTAGTGGGTGTCGCTCAACTAATATATTCTTATTTACTGTAATTTTATAATCCCCACAAATCCTTTTTGACCCATCGGGTTTAACTATTGGAACTACTGGTGTGCCCCACTCACTTACCTCAATTGGAGTTAATATTCCTTCTTTCACCAGTCTATCAATTTCTTTTGAAACTTTTACTTTTAATGCAAACGGAATGCTTCTAGCTTTACAAAAAATTGGTACAGTATTATCACTGATTCTAATAATAAATTTTGATTTATTATAAACACCTCTTTCAGCGGAAAATAACTCATGGAATTTTTTAAAAGAGGCGAGTGATAGGCTGAAAATTATTACGGCTGACTGCTTCTTTCAAGTATTCTGCATAAAACTGAATAAAACTAAACTGGAAAAAAAAATGTTTTGTAGAACTTCTTCTGGTAGAGGAATAGAAGCAGACGGAATTGCCCCATTAAAAGATGAAAAAGTACTGCATCCAGTGAAAACATATGACGGGAAAAGAAGAATTGTTTCAACTGCAGGTAGTTATGCAGATAACAGTTTCAAATATCCAAAACATATATAATTATTTGTTATAGAAAGTACACTCACAATGGACAATACAGAAGCTAGTATTTCTGCAGTTTCTGAATCGTTAGCACCCCCTGTAGAAGCAGGAAGCAGTACTAAATTAGGTAAAGAACAATTTCTTTGTTCATACAAATATACCTGTATTAGTATCTATATTTTAATTAATTGATGTTTGCTATTTACTCGTATATTGTATTAATTATATTTATTACTGCATTTATACTTTGTTATTAAATTTGTTAATTTTATTTTTGTTTTTTTTTCAATTTCCATTTGAAACAAAAAAAAATAAAATTTGGTGTAATTTTGAAATGCGCGCCTTTGGTTACGCTTCATAGTGTGATGTATAGATGGCAGTGAAATTCGATGTTTTCTTTGCCAATACCATTTATATATATATTCCAAGTGTCGTCTACTAATGTGGGGTAAACTTAGATGTCACTACTATCGTCCAAATCTCGAGAGTTTTACATCTATTTACCTAGTCTAGGCTATGGCATAAGCTGTTTGACAAGTGACAGACATTATACCGCATAGTTATTATCTTTGTACTTGAATAAAAGGGATTGTTGAAATTGAAAGGCAAACAAGTTAAAATAGTTTAAAATACACCAGGAGTACCAACAGTATGGTAGTTCTTTTTTTTGTGTCTGTGATTTTAACATTTTTATTTCATGAATTACTTTTATTTTCCCTACTATGTAAAAATATTTTCTTTTTTCTTATTAAAGATGCCGTGGATTAAAAATTTATTTGTGTGGCGACTCATACAAGGAATGCGACAAGAAAAAGCGGAATATTACAATGCATCTATTTGTAGTAAAGATAAACTTGAAAATCATAAGAAAGGCAACAATCAAAAAATTTGTTTAGAAGAATCATTTCAGATGAACAAAATTATATCAAATAAACATTCTGATGTGAGTTTCCAGATATTTGATCACTACAAAATTGTGAATAGTTTTATGTTTTAGGCAAGCTTTTACCACCAGCAAAAAAAAATGCTAAAAAGTAGGTGTTGTTGCATCTTTACAAGAGTGTGTTTGGTTATTTTTGTGTTTATGGTTTTATCATTAATTTGTCTTCTTTATAACCCAAAGTTGATCAGTAAAGGCTGTGAGAATTTCATGTTTTATTTATATAAAAATCAGGTGAGTAAAGCAAAATTGAAATATGATATTTAAATTACATTAATACTTACAATAGTAGCATATTCTATTTCAGCAATTTGATGAACCAAATACATACATATTTTGGCCTTTCAAAGATATTAAACAAAAATTAATAGCAATAAATTCATCAAATTTCAATAAAGTGCGTTTGCCTCCCTCTCCAGATGCAAATCAGTGTTTTTCAATTCAAAATAATGATAGGTTTGACTGTTTTCCTGATGGATTTGTTAATCAAAGTAAATGTGAACAAAGAGGGTGCTGCTGGCAACCAAAACCTAAACAGACTGAAAGCAATATTCCATTGAATGTACCATACTGTTTCTACCCCAAAAATTTTCGAAGTTATGCATACATAAACATTACCCATAATTCTTTTGGTATTATAGCATTTTTGAGGCGTGTCTTTAGTAGCCCTTTTCCTGGAGATGTGAATATCATTAAATTAACTGTGAAATATGAAACTGACACACGCCTTCATATTAAAGTAGGTATATGATATGAATATGTATAGTTGTATATATGTATTAAAGAACTTTCAAAAACATTTTTAAAAAGATTACAGATCCACTGCATAAACGATTTGAACCACCTTACCCAGAAGTGCCAATTGTAGATAAAGTCACTACCAATCCCACATATAAGTGTGTAATAGATCCTACAAAAACTGGCTTCAAAGTTGAAAGAAAATTGGATGGATCTGTTATGTAAATACTACTAGCTAATTAAGTGTCTGCTCTGAAAAATATAACTTTGTAGATTTGACTCGCAAGCCATTGAAAATTTTATTTTTTCTGATCAGTTTCTACAAATAAGTACTAGACTGCCTTCCTCATACATTTACGGTTTAGGGGAACATCGTACACATCTTCTGCTCAGCACAGATTGGCAAAGATTCATGTTCTTTAATCATGATAAAATTCCCCACGAGAATGTACAATTTTATATTCAAAATAACTTTCGTTATTTAATTTAAATTTCGTTCTTACAGGGAAATTTATATGGAAGTCATCCATTCTATTTAGTAATGGAAAATACTGGAAAAAGTCATGGAGTATTTTTGCTAAATAGTAATGCCATAGGTATGTATAAAAACTCGGTGTAAGCTTTCATAAAAAAATTGTTATATGATTGTGCTTAGACTTGCATTGTCTTTCTTAAAATCTCCACATATCTGTGCCATTCTGCGCCAGTGTTAAAAACTATCTACATATATAAAAGAAAGTCGTCTTAGTTACACCATTTATAACTCAAGAACGGCTGAAAATTGGTGGGGAAGTAGTTTACAACCGGGAGAAGGACATAGGATACTTTTTATCACGTTCCACGAAAAAAAACGTGGTATATGTAAACGCAACTGATATGGAATGACAAAACGCAAATGACAGCAAACCGAAAAATTTATAAATCAAATCATCAGTCTGCCGTTCATTGGTTAAAAATGGTATAACAAAACGCAACTGACAGCTAAAAGTAATGTTGTCTACGGTTAAGTATGGTGTTTTATTTATAGTCAGATTTACCTGAAACTTGGCTTTAATGCTTTTTCATATAAAATTAGTGTCATACATACCTATTTCAACATTTACAAAATTCTACCTCTTTAGGAAGCTGAAAGGGGTTTGCAAAGATTGCATGTTTGTTTTCGGTCCAATTTACTTGAAACTGATTAAAAAATTCAATCTCTGTTGGGGGGGATGAGTGGTGAAGAGGAGTTGCAATGTTTAAATGGAACATATGTTATTGTGGTCAGATTTACTTGAAACTTCGTTTTAATGGTCTCTCATTTAATTTCTGAAAGATCTATCTCGACATCTTAAAAAAGGGGAAGGTGTTGCAATTTTTGTTTGGGACATACTTTATTTGTGGTTGAATTTACTTGAAACTTGGTAGTCTGCTGTTTAATATAATTAAAATACAATGAAAAGAGGTTGCTACGTTTCCATGGGGTATATTTTATTTGTACTCGGATTTACTCGAAGGTTGCTTATTGTTGAAATAAGCAAATACGTGTTTTGGCAATTTTTAAAAATCAACCCTTAAGGATCAAATGTTGTTGCTACGTTTGTATTTAAAATCTAAGATGGCGACATTACATAAAATTAAAACGTTGTAAGGGTGAATTGGGAGTTAAAAGAGAAGAAAAAATTAAGAAAATTGCAGGGTAAATTAGAAAATTTAAAAAAACAACGTCCATAACAACTTGGCGTTTGACATCATTGTCAGTTGTTTAACATAACTGTCAGCGATTGAATGAATGCGCGCCGAAAAAATCATTTAACACATACATCTATCGGAATTATATTGATATACTAGATGATCCGACAGACGTCCTATCTTAACTATGAATATTGAAATTGAATTGGTATAATTAATAAAAAAAATAGTGTTTATTATAACAATGCTCTATGATATGCATCATCCTTCGTTTTATTTTCTGGTGTGTATATGAATAGTTTTGTTGGTATGCCGACACTGGAACATGGATTTTCGAGATTGATGTCACAAACTCTTAGTGACTGCCCTTGCGATTTATTTATGTAATGTTACGCGCAATTTTCTTAAGTTTTTCATTCATAAGAACAAATACAACCAAAAAAGAATTAGCGACACTGGCCCAGGTGTTCACGCGTAATGCCATGGCCAGGGGAAATAGGGATTCATTTTTATACATACAACATTAGAATAATATGAATAATAATATAAAAATGTCTTTGAATAATTATTCTTTTTATTAATTATACTAATTCGAATTAAATATTCATAGTTAAGACAGAACAACGTCTATCGGGTCAGCTAGTTATAAATTTGGCGTCGAAACGATGACTGTTGATACAGTAGAGTACACTTCGACTACCTATATAATGTTCTAAACACGCTGTTCGTTTCTAATGAAGCCAACATTCGCCGCTACAAATGACTGAAGGGAAAAATATAGTTATACTATATACTCGTATTTCTTATAAGCGAGTATAATTAATTTTGTTAAGGTACATAGATGATTGTCTTGAGGAGTTTCATAGGATATTAACACTACTATCGTAGGTGTATGTAAGAAGATACATTTTGAATATTTAAATAAAATACCAACAATAATACAATAAAAAGCAATTCGACAATCGAAACAATTATCTAGCTGTGTTTTATTATATTACTATTAAAAAATTCGGGTGTTTTATTTAAGTACAGGATGTGTTTTGTCCTTCGATAGCGATTCAAACGGCGGTATATGTGAGCTTCACTCCATTTGTATTAGAGAAGCGAGAAACGGCGTGTCTGGTACATTTTATGGTCGAAGAGAATACATTTCAATATGGCATCATATTGAAATGTATTTATATACCCAAGCGATATCCAAGTGGTATTCGGCGGTGGTGATTGTGTTTCAACACTTAATCGAGAAGAACCTACCATCCTGAACAAGCGATAACCATTCACTAGTTGATTTGGTCATCTGCTGCTTCATCTCACCCCAGAGGTTGAAGATCCAGTTCCAAGCAAACAACCATCTACGGTGAAGACGCGACCTACCCCAGAGGTTTGGAAACGTTGATACAACATTTAATATCAAACCAAGTAAGTGTTATTCTTGTAGTTTTTCAAAATTCCTCGCCTTTACCTCAATCTCTCCAGCCTTGCCAATATGGCTGAATCTGATAAAGATTACAAATCTATCTCAAATGTTAAAGATGAATCTGGTCATGACGAATCAGAAAATAAATACGAACCTGAAACATTGCTTTTATCTTTACTTTTGAAATTTGTCAGACCTTTTAATAGTAACAGAAAAGAACTCAGTACTTTTATTCAAAATTGTAACAGTGCCTTTGAGATGGCACAAGCTAACCAGATTAACTAATTATTCCTTTACGTTGCCGCACAACTGTCTAACGGTGTAGTCAACGAATTGAACATGGAAGAGATTAGTAATTGGACGGATTTGAAAAGAAAATTAAAAACTTATTATAGTCATGTAAAAGATTTAACTCAGTTACACGAAGAATTAGAGACAGTTAAACAAAATTCAAACGAGTCCGTTACTGATTTCTTCAAATGCTTAGAAAATTTAAAAAATGAATGCATCGCAGCAGACAAAAATTATTGTGAAATCTCTGATGAAATCCCCAGTTTGGTCAGGATTTATTATTTAGACGATTTATTTTGTATAGTAAATCAGAAATTTCACAAATGTTAAGAGCTAGGGATATAAAAACTTTAAACCATGCTTTCGGCATAGCACTACGGGAAGAAAAAATTCTGAATCATACAAGAACGCACAAACGTAAAAACAGTTCACTATTTTGTAGCTTTTGCAGAACCAATACTCACTCCACACAAAATTGTAGGAAAAAACCCAATCACAACCATCAACACCGCAATCATAATCCGTCACACAATAACCATAATAATTATAATTCCAACAAAAATTAATTTTCTTCTCCCTACGATCCCAACAAATTTTGCAACTATTGTAAAAATAAGAGTCACGTAATACAAGAATGTAGGAAGCAGCAATTCAGGAACCAAGATGGCAGCCAACAAAACAAAGTGAATCATTTAAACTTGAAACCATCCCTGAAAACGAATGCCCTTCCAGAGAGTTCGCAAAACCAAGCGGCATTCAGCAATGCGTAACTGCTCTTTATAATTCAGATGCAAATAAAAAAACACTTCCATTTGTAGACACAGGCCCGACTGTTTCCTTAATTAAGCACACCTCCTTGACCCCTTTCAAAACGTTTCTCAAGAAGGACGACATAATTACTATAAGCGGCATAAACCCAAATAACCCCATAACAACAATAGGTTCCACATACCTCGATCTCTCATTAGGACCGTTCGACGGCATACTGCGAAACGATTTCCTAGAATCTCAGCAAGCTGAAATAATTTATAAAGATCAATACGTCAAAATACAAGGTAAGGAACTCTTCTTCGACGGACGCTCTCCTCCGAAATCACTTATGATACCTCCACAAATGGTAATGTAAATTGGGGTAGTTAATAAGGTAAGAGAAGGCGTGATTCAGGTCTCAGTTCACTGAGCACGTCATATTACCAAATGCCCTGGTCGCCGTAGATAACAATACAAAAGCACTTTGCACGATTATCAATACCAACGATTCAGAGGTCACCGTCCCCCAACAATAGAACTCAAAGAAATCGAACAATATCATAAAATTTACGAAGTCCACAATCAAATCAAAAGGAACGTTACATTCATACAAACAGGTTCAAGCTTCTCGATGAAAATCTACGTTTTGATCAAAGGAAAAAAAATCTATTCGGAAAAACTGTTACGACTTCCACCACATCTTCCACCTTTCTGGAGATCATCTAACAACCACCACATCTGTCACGCATAAAATTCCGGTAACAAATACTTCTCCGATTTTTACTAAAACCTATAGGTACCCGAAGATCCACGAGGAAGAAGTTAACAAGCAGATTAACAACATGCTGAAGCAAAACATCATCGACCCATCCACATCTACATGGTCATCTCCCGTGCGGGTCGTCCCATCGACGCATCCGGAGAAAGAAAGTAGAGAATCTTGATATACTACAGAAAATTGAATGACGTAACAATAGATGATGCACATCCCCTCCCTAACATTGAAAGTATATTGGACCAACGGGGCAGTCAAAATATAAAACAGCAATTATAAGTCAAGAATCTAGTGATACCTCTAGCTTGCGACGCACTCAACGATAATTTACACATGGATTATTTAAAGAAACAATTTCTCTAAAACTCGTTTTAAACGTTAATAAAACTACCTCATTCACAATTATAGATGTAAGCATACAAAATAATCTAATACAACCGGACACATTTAATAGCTTATTACAGTACTTATTCGAAGATCACGTTTATAAAATTCTGGACAACGAAAGATTGACCATCAAAACGCTAGAAGAGACGGAATTAGTCCTCATGGAAAATCACGACTATCCAATTTCCGGACATCAAGGATTCCAACGGACATACGAAAGCATAAGGAGCCGGTATTATTGGAATAATATGAAGGATGAATTATGTTAGCAATCAAAAACGAATTTTAAACTAACCAAAGTCCCATGATTGTCACAACCACCTCTCACAAATTTTGCGAACAAATAGCTATGGGCATCGTCGGTCTACTATCAGAAATGACTAACTGAAATAGATTTATATTAACGCTACAGGACGATCTCACTAAATTTATTCAAGCCTTCGCCATGCCGGAACACAACGCAAAAATCGTCGCAGTTCATTTCCTAAAATTTTGCTCGCAATTCGGATTCCCCGCCATATTATCCGACCAAAGAAAGGAATTTACTTCCAACACTTTTAAAGAAAGTAATATTCTATTCTATTCTATAAACAATTACCACCTACCAAATTACACCCCTTAACTCATCAACACTTAGAAAAAGCTAAAACTTCAAACAAAAGATTTTTAGTACTCAGTTTCACTAATTTAACTCAGATTAAAGAACAACCACTTTCGTTCAAAACATCTACGCAAAATCTGTAGACCTTTGTAACCACTTAATTTCCGAACACATAGACTTTCATTGCCGAAATCAAATCAAATATATAAGCACTAAACTAAAAAGAATAAATCATAATTTCAAACTAATTGCTCATCAAATCTCTCAATCACGTAAAAGACGCGGTCTTATCAACGGCATTGGAGACGCACTTAAGTGGCTTTTTGGGACACCAGATGTTGCTGATGTTGAATTTTACACAGATTCAATAAATTCTCTATTATCCAATCAGAAACAAACAGAGACACTTATGCAACAACAGGTCAGAATTGTTTCTTCCACAATTACAAACTTTAACGATTCGCTTCAATTACTGAATAAAATACCAATATATTGAATGAAATATATTGATTGAAAATATTCTTAAATTCGATAACTTTATTGCACAAACAACTTCTAATGAACAACAATTTTCACTTCAGGCAAAAATAAATCAGCATATAACTTTAGTAGAAATAGCAGACGAATTACAACTTATTTTAAATAATTACCTATATAGATAGATTAATTTTAATAAGTAAGGGGATAATTAGCTATAACATTTTTAGCCCAGAAGATTTTAGAACTTAGCTTGATTAACGGATTGATTGATTATCTTTACTATAAAATAATGAATATTAGATCATTTGTCAGAAACAACCTATTAGTCATTGTCTTTGAAATTTCCTTAGTCAATACTTTAAACTACGATTTTTATGAGATTCCCCAATATTAACACCCCACAAGGATGGTCCAAATCTATTCTCTTTATATCCAACCGTCATATTCCTACATCCTTATATCAGTTACAAGAACAACATATTCAACACTCAATGATCTACAAAACTGTCAAGAAGTTCTACCGACACAATGGATATGTAAGATAAATACCATAAGAAGAATGGATCAACCCACTTGTGAAGCAAAATTATTTTCCAAGACAACTACATATATCCCCAAATCTTGTCAAGTCAAACACGTTTTCGCTAATATGGAAATCTGGCAAAAGATTAAACAAAATCAATACTAACGAAACCATCCAGAATAAACATACTCTGCGAACACACGCAAGACCACGAAGAAGTCATCAAGCACATGGGAATATTAGAGTTAGATAAAAATTACAAAGCTTTTAATGATTTTACGATACTCGACGGTCAAGCATTAACAGACAACGGTAGCAGTACAACGGACGAATGCTGCAAAAACTTAAAAGAAAACATCACCATAAAGTCTACCCTTGACTCTCACTACCCTCGACCTAAAAGAATTGAAATACGGTCAACATAAATTAAATCAATTTGACGAGGTACTCCAACAACAATTAAACAAGCCTTTCATGGTACAACATTCGCAATGGTTCACCACAATCTTCTCGATATTAGGAGGAGTCATCGCTCTCGCCTTACTCTACAGTCTTATAAAATGGTTCGGATTAATTACAATCGCAAAGAGATCTATGCTGCACCAAGGAACCGAAAAACCCTGAATTACACCTAAAATCTACCTACTGTTGGCCCTGCGTAAATATCTATAATCAATCACATAACGCTAGGAACTACGAAAGTCCGATCGCCTCCACAGGAGTAGTCAAGTATGATGCAGAGATGGAAAAATTGTATTACCAGCCTAGCAATGATCACAACAACAAGATATCTGGAAGAATATCAATCAAATCAATCGACACAAGAAGCACGACTCCACCACCATTGAAACTTTTGACTGTTTAAATTTATGTAATTTCTATGTATTGTAACATGTATCTTATATTTCTTCAAATTTTGAATTTTATAAACTAATTCAAAATTTATACCACCCCAGAGGTGTTGCATCCCAACATTTTAGGTATAATGATATAATAAATCATCCTAAAGCATTAATTGCTACCCCTTCCATGGGAATGACTCAAATTCAGTATAAAAATGGATGCAGATTTCAAAATAGTCAGTTCGATTTCTGCTCTATTTTCGAAACGGTTTGATCAGAGTCATACATAGTTAAGACGCGAAACCAAGAGTTAGTTTTTAAAAAGAATTTTTGAATATGGTTGGGTTGATATGTAATATTAATAACATTTAATATTTATTAAACAAAAAGAAATAGAAACTATTAATTATAAACATCATAAACATGAACACCGTATTATGGTAACACTTAACCTAAAATAAAACATAGGCCGGAGGCATAGATGGCAATCCAAAAATCTCTAACCTATGAAACCTTAACAATAGAAAAGTATATTATATGAAATGAACAAAGAGTGAACAAACAGCGCTATATTTAAACAATGATTCTAATAGAGACATTGCTTCTTAACACTCTTCATCAATGTTCCTGTAATTCCTGTTTGAATCCTAATTGTTTAACAAAAGGTATAAACTGATTCTTTGACAAAGGCTTAGTTGATACTGTAATGTTCGCGGGTTTAACAAAATTAAATTCTAAGACGAAAACTATTTACACTACTGTGATATATATGATATATTACTATTCACTGAGCTATTTATTTCACTTCTATCACTGTCAATTTATTTATTGATTCACTTCTGCAACGGTCAATTCATTTCTACTCTTTTCGGCGATAGTCTCTTCCTTTAAATACTCTTGCTTCCTTTCGGGAACTTTCTCGAACCGTCCGGAAAAGTTTCTTTTTCTTTGAACTGTTTAATTGTTTTCCCAGAACGCAGGTACGACACGCACATTTACAAATACGGCGCACATGAAGAAAGGTGCCCGCGGCTAGTCGGCGAATCGATAAGCCGCTCACACACACGTATGCCTGCTCGCACACAAACACGCTCGTGCTCGCTACACTGCCCCCTCCTTAAGGATGTTTCGTCCCGTAACATTTTCATTTTCCGTTTCGCAGGATCATGCCGGAATCTGCAGTTCTCGCCTTCACGACATCCGCTCCGGGAATAGAAGTAACAGTCCATGGTCTTCTCATGATTGGTCCGATTCGGGTTATTACTGCAAACCAGTACTCCAGAAGATGTCCGCGGAATTCCATTACTGCGTCCCAAAGGTCTCTATAAGTTGGGTTATCAGAGTATCCTCCGTTCGTTACTAGGTAATAGATATTGCGTCGTTCGTCAGACAAGCACAACAGTCTTTTTCCCTTCTGTACTTGGTCTTCAAGATGTTCCAAACCGTCAAATCTGCGTTTGAACTCGGACGTGATACCACGGCTCATTCTGAGATACGAGTACTTTAAAACGCAATAGGCCAAAGAATATTTCTTGGATATAGCAGAGAGGTCTCGTCGGATTTCTTGCGTCACTTCAAATCTCCTGTTAACATGGGGGCCTTCCTTCATGAACTCTTCGACTGTAGGCTCAGAAGGAATACTTTTTAATAATCTGGCTCGCCCCTCCTCTTTATTTGCACCGGCGAATGGACTACCTTCGGCTTCCCATTTGGAATTTTCTTAATTCGGTAGATCACGTCGTTAATGCTCTTCACTATCTCATAGGTTCCTTCCCAATTGTTGGAACTTAGGTGATAGTCCACGGCGACGACGAGGATTATACAACCAAACAAGATCTTCAGTTTGGTAGCCACCTGCTGTAGCCTTGATATCGTAATTTTCTTTAATCCTGTCACTAGCAATCTGCGCATGCAGACGAACCGACTCTTGGATATCGCTAAGCTTTCTTCGAAGATTGGTAACATAATCCACGGAATATAGCCGATTCGAAATTCCTCCCTTGGTCTGAGTGCAACTCCAAGGACACCCCAAAACGACTGATCAACTCTTTTACCAGTTCCTCAACTATGGTTTCCGACTCTTGGTTCGGAAGGGCATAGGCTTCAACCCACTTGGTAAAATAGTCCATAACGACCACGATGTACTTGTTACCTTTCTCTGACTCTGGGAATGGACTCGCCACATCGATTGCGATTCGTTCGAAGGTGCCATCGACATTGTGTTGACGCATTGGCGCCCTTGGCCTTTTCTGTGGTCCATTACTCACGGCACAGGTGGTACACTTCTTACACCAATTCTTGACATCTTTCTTACAGTTCACCCAATAAAATCGCTCTCGAACTTTTCCAAGCGTTTTATACACTCCATTATGAAGATACTGCAACACCTCTCTAACCTTGCTTCGAGGAATAACCAGTTGCTTCCTCTCCATTTGGACTTTCCGTCTCTTTTCATCCATCACCTTCTTCATGTCCGGGTCGTTTTCTTGATCGTGCTTTATATTTCCAGGTAACCGCTCGTCATCGATTACCGTGACGCATCGAATTGCCCCTTCATTCTTTTCTATTCGATCACACTGCTTGCAGTCTGTTTGACAAGATCTTCTGGAAAGTGCATCGGCATTCTTGTGTCCGGTTCCAGGCCGGTGCTGTATGTCAAAATCATATTCCTGTAGCTTCTCAATCCATCGAGCTACCTAGCCCTCCGGATTCTTGAAATTCAGAAGCCACTTTAAAGCTGGATGGTCGGTGCGTAGGGTGAATTTTCGTCTATATAAGTATTTATAAAAATGTTCTACACCTTTGACTACAGCCAGCATCTCTCTACTAGTGACACAGTAGTTTCTTTCGGCTCTTGATAAGGTCTTGCTAAAACAGCTGATTACCTTCTCTTGGCCATCTTCTAACTGCGAAAGAACGGCTCCCATTCCCACATTGCTGGCGTCGGTGTCCAAAATGAACCTTCCATTAAGCCGAGGATATACCAGTACGGAAGCTGTGATTAAAGCCTGCTTCAAAGTCTCAAATGCCGTTTGACAATCCGAATCCCAATGAAATTTGTGGTCACTTTCTGTTAAACGTATCAAAGGTTTGGCGAATCCATAAACATAACGACGATAATACATGCACAATCCCAAGAAGCTTCTTATGTCGTGGACATTTTCAGGCACTAGCCATTCCTTTACGGCCTTTATCTTCTGTGGATACAATGACTATGACGTCATCCAAGTATACCAAGCAGGTCATTCCAATTTGATAACTCAATATTTTCTCCATCAACCTTTCGAACGTCGCCGGTGCATTACATAATCCGAAAAGCATAACTGTAAACTGCCATAGGCCCGTGCCGATCGAGAATGCGGTCTTTTCCTTGTCAGCAGCATCTAAAACAATTTGCCAGTAACCGCTCTTTAAATCGAATGTGGAAAACATTTTCGAGTCAGAAAGCATATCCAAGGTGTCATCAGTCCGTGGTAGTGGATAACTGTCTTTCTTGATTACGTTGTTGAGCTGTCGGTAATCCACACACAAACGGGTTGTCCCATCCTTCTTTAACAATACTACTGGTGATGTCCATGGACTTGAGGATGGCTCAATTATGCCAGTCTCCGGCATTTCGTGGATTATTCGCTCTACTTCTTCCTTCTTGGTCAGGAGCAATCATCTAGGTCTAGGTCTTTGACGAATAGGCTGCGCATTACCGGTATTGATCTTGTGTTTTACGATATTGGTCCTTCCTCTACCATCCTTGTCCTGACAAAGTAGATGTTGCACTTTGCATTTCTGCTTACTGGTTAGATTCCTACAATATCTGTCATTGTTGACGTCGAGTACTTGGGGAAGGAGTACTTTTCCTACACTGCCTCCTCGTATGACTTAGTTCGCCGCAACTCCAACGTCTTCGCTTTCGAGTTTCTTCATCGAACTTGTAGATGATTCGGCAGACGGTTTCTTCTAAAGATTCTGACGAATCCGTTTCTTTACACAGTAGCCGAACCTTTCCCTGTTTGCTAAAGGACCGTTTAACAGTTTCGTACTCCAATGCACGAGCCAATGCATCAGATAGCGTCTTAGGTCGGTCAAGGCGTATTCGTTGCTGAGTGTCTGTCCCGAAGTCCATCAGTAAATGTCTCCACTGCCAACCTTTCCATCAATCCTTCTGGAATATTAGGATAGGCCAGTCGAGACAGTCACGCAATATCGGTCTCGAATTCTTGTAGGGATTCCGTTGGTTTTTGCTGACGGGTTTTCAGTTGGATGTGATACAGGGCTGTTAAATGAGCCTCGCCGTTGCGCAACTCTAACCGTTTTACCAACTGTTCATAATCCGCCAATTCTTCAGGGGAAAGGGTATACAAAATGTCACATGCATCTCCACGAAGCGCAACGGTCAACGCAGTGGCTTTTTCTTCAGGCGCCCAGTTATTCGCCTTAGCAGCCGCCTCGAATTGCTTGTGGTATGTGGTATGTGGTATATGAAGACTTTCCGTCAAACGTTGGTGGTTTTACTCGTGTTCTTGACTCTATACCGCTTCCTTGGCTGATTTGGCTGGCTTCGTTGAGTGTACTAGATGCGCCAACATCCCCTTCGATTGGTTTTGTCTTCTGTTTCTAGAATATTCTTATTAAATTTTTCTTCCCATTTATTCTCCAATTCACGTTTCAAACTTTTACTGTTGTCTTCAAATTCACGTTTCAAACTTTTACTATTTTCTTCCAATTCACGTTTCAAACCTTTACTATTTTCTTCCAATTTTTCTTCCAATTTATTTTCCAAACTTTTACTGTTTTCTTCCAATTCACGTTTCGACAATTCGTCTTCGAAAAAAAAGGTTTCCGGATCATGGCTATTCTTTTTCAACGCCTCTGCGGGCCGCCACTGAAGTTCCGCTTTGTTACCGCTTCTCACTTCACCCGTTCTTCCAATTCTCTTCTTAACTCGGCTACTTTTAATTCATATAACTTCTTTGCCATTGTGATGTCTTTTACTCAATCCCATAACTGACACCAGTTGTAATGTTCGTGGGTTTAACAAAATTAACTTCTAAGACGAAAACTATTTATTTACACTAATTATTAAAGAATTTAAAAACACTATTAAATTATTACTAAACTTAGGTTATGAATTATTCTATTTATTTCTACTACTATTGATATATCACTACAACCAAAGGTTCCGGGTTCGATTCCCGGTGGGGTGTGACAACAGCAACAAACTATTTTCCCTTATTAATCTGAGGAAGTTTGTAGTGGATGGAAAGTCGAAAATGAATTTTCGAATGAATAAAGCGACAAGCGGTAACAAAGCGGAACTTGAGTGGCGGGTCGTAGAGGCATTGAAAAGGGGTGGCTATGATTCTGAAACGTTCCTATTCGAAGACGAATTGCCGCAAATGATGAAAAGTTTGGAAACCAAATTAGAAGAAAACAGTAAAAGTTTGTAAACTAAATTGGAAGAAAACAGTAAAAGTTTGGAAAATCAATTGGAAAAATCAGTAAAAGTTTAGGAAATAAATTGGAAGAAAACAGTAAATTGGAAGAAAAATGGGAAGAAAATAGTAAAACTTTGAAACGTGAATTGGAAGAAAACAGTAGAAGTTTGGAGAATAAATGTGAAGAAAAATTTGATAAGAATATTCAAGAAACAGAACAGAAGTTAAAAGTGCTGGAAGAATTGATTTTCAATGGAAAGACAAAACCAATCGAAGGGGATGTTGGCGCATCTAGTACACTCAACGAAGCCAACCAAATCAGCCAAGGAAGCGGTATAGAGTTCAGAACACGAGTAAAACCACCAACGTTTGACGGAAAGTCCTCATGGACCACATACCACAAGCAATTCGACGCGATTGCTAAGGCGAATAACTGGGCGCCTGAAGAAAAAGTCACTGCGTTGACCGTTGCGCTTCGTGGAGATGCATGTGACATTTTGTACACCCTTTCCCCGGAAGAATTGACGGATTATGAACAGTTGGTAAAACGGTTAGAGTTGCGTTACGGCGAGGCTCATTTAACAGCCGTGTATCACATCCAACTGAAAACCCGTCAGTAGAAACCAACGGAATCCCTACAAGAATTCGAAACCGATATTGCGTGACTGTCTCGACTGGCCTATTCTAATACTGGATTGATGGAAAGGTTGACAGTGGAGACATTTACTGATGGACTTCGGGACAGTGACACTCAACAACGAATACGCCTTGACTGACCTAATACACTATCTGATGCATTGGCTCGTGCATTGGAGTACGAAGGTAAAAAGTACATCGTGGTCGTTATGGACCATTTTACCAAGTGGGTTGAAGCGGTGAAAGAGTTGATCAGTCGTTATGGGGTGCCCTTGGAGTTGCACTCAGACCAAGGGAGGAATTTCGAATCGGCTATATTCCGTGGATTATGCGAGCTCCTAGGAATAAAGAAAACTCGAGCTACTCCACTCCATCCACAATCGGACGGCATGGTTGAGCGAATGAACCGGACCTTGATTAAATATCTCTCCAAGGTAGTGTCTGATCACCAAAGGGACTGGGACTGCTATTTGCCTTTATTTTTAATGGCATACCGTTCATCTGTCCACGGATCGACCTCAAATTCGGCTGTAAACCAGGAGATGACTTGGCTGAAGAAGATTATATTACCAACATCCGAAATAAGCTTGACGATATCCACGAGTCGGTTCGTGCTAGTGACAGGATTAAAGAAAACTACGATATCAAGGCTACAGCAGGTGGTTACCAAACTGGAGATCTTTGGTTGTATAATCCTCGTCGTCGCCAACAGAATTGAGAAGAAGCCTATGAGATAGTGAAGGGGATTAACTACGTGATCTATCCAATTAAGAAAACTCCAAATGGGATGCCGAAGGTAGTCCATTTTAATCGCTTGGCTCCATTCACCGGTGCAAATAAAGAGGCGCGGGCCAGATTATTAAGAACTATTCCTTCCGAGCCTACATTCGAAGAGTTCATGAAGGAAGGCCTCCATGTTAAAAGGAGATTTGGAGTGACGCAAGAAATCCGACGAAACCTCTTTGCTATATCTAAGGAATATTCTCTGGCCCATTGGGTTTCAGCGCAGATTTGGCGGTTTGGAACATCTTGAAGACCAAGTACACAAAGGAAAAAGACTGTTGTGCCTGCCTGACGTACGGCGCAATATTTATTACCTAGTAACTAAAGGTAGGGCGCAGTAATAGAACTCCGCGGACATCTGGAGAATGACCTACAGAAGCTGGCGATTCCGAAGCTTGGTTGTGGACTGGACATAATCGAAGTTCTGTTCCGTCGTACTGGAATAGACATTTTGATTTGCAGAAATAACCCGAATCGGACCAATCATGAGAAGACCATGGACTGTTACTTCTATTCCCGGAGCGGATGTCGTGAAGGCGAGAACTGCAGATTCCGGCATGATCCTGCGAAACGGAAAGTGAAAATGTTTCGGGATGAAACGTTCTTAAGGAAGGGTAAGTATAGCGAACACGAGCGTGTTTGTGAGCGATCGGGCACACGTGTGCGTGAACGACATATCGATTCGTCGACTAGCCGCGGGCGCCTTTCTTCATCTGCGCCGTATTTGTGAATGTGTGTGTCGTACCTGCGTTCTGGGAAAGCAGTAAACGGAAAAATAAACTATCCGGATGTTTCCAGATGATTCCCGAAAGTAAAAAAAAAGAGTATTTAAAGGAGAGACGATCGCCCAGAGGAGTAAAAATAAATTGACCTTGCAGAAGTAAATCCAGAAATAAATTGACAGTGGTAGCAGTGAAATAAATAGCGCAGTGAATAGTGATATATCAACAGTAGTGTAAATAAATAGAATAATTCATAACCTAAGTTTAGTAATAATTTAATAGTGTTTTTAAGTTCTTTAATAATTAGTCTAAATAAATAGCCTTTGTCATTATCAGTCTTGGAAGTTAATTTTGTTAAACCCACGAACATTACAATACCATAACTATAATCACACGAAAAATAAAATCTGGTGTGGAAATGTTTTCAGGTACATAATTACGAGGACTCTTGTCCTTCTTATGGTGAGTTTCAATCCTTTGACGTTTTGGGCCATTGCACAGTTGAGGCCCAGAAGTGTTTTGTCTAAAACTCGCGTCCTGTTACAGTTAGCATGTGGTTGGTTCCAAGCAACAAAAAAGGTCGTCCATTGAAACAACAAAGGTACTTTTCTTTTGGACACTTCCAGCAGCTGTGTCCGGTATATTCCTTAAAGTACGTCTAAGGTACCTGAGTAAAATGAGTCTGTTTTATACGTGTATTTATCTCATAAAAAAATTAGAGGGTATTTCTGAAATAAATAGCAGGCTTTAGAGGGTGTTAACTAGATTCAATAAGGAATCGCACGATGAATAAAGCAGTGTGATTAAGGGGCAAAACTATTTTTAAGAAAACCAGAAGAAATTGTAATGCGAAGCCGACCCTGATCGTGAATTTGCAATGTACAGAGAAATTGTGATAACAATTATGCAGCTGTAACTAATGACGCTGGCGTTATGTTAATTTCGAGTATATAAATATCAGCACCTTATACTACGTTACCACACATAATGTTTTGACGCCCATTGCGCCATAACTACTTTTGCTCATTGCTGATAGTATCAGTACTACTTAATCCTGCAAGCTTCCTACTTATTTCAGAAACATCCTGTATGTTAACCGAAAATAACGTAACAAACTTATGAAATTGACTTTCGTGAACTTTGACCTTTTGTAGCAGTTCAGCTGCCTTTATGAACTTTTGAAAAATACTTGTGAGAGCATAACAAAGTGAATCCCCCTAGAAAATCTTCTGTTGTATTTTTCTAGAGATTCTATCCATTTTTTGTGTTAGATCTCTATTTATATAATATTTTGCATTTAAAAAACTTAAAGCCCCATCCGAATATTTATAACATGGTACGCAATGTGGACTTTTTAAAGAATAGTAGTTTGTAGGGTTTCACACCGGGTATCTAATTGATGATGAGGAGCCTCAGGAATTTTCTGCCGTGGTTGAATTCTGATTGCAGACACTTCGCTGTGCTTAATAGATAGATGACATCTGCAGTGCTTCACGATGTATGATCGGCGCTTAAATGGTTAATGTGGAATCTTAGGCATGCTTTTATATTAGTTGTTCCGGTAGATTGTACCCTCGTTTGTTTATTTCTTAGCAGTGGTTTCCAGGCTCTGTTTATC
>NW_020438984.1:740995-753800 GCF_000699045.2 Agrilus planipennis | reverse complement strand
AGGCGTCTTGTTCAGCGTGCTGTCAAACCTACACTAGCAAGGAGATCGGGCTGAAACTATAGCTACAAGCTATCCAAGGATGGTACTATAGAATGTCACCTCAAGGTAGGCCTAGTGGCGTCATCTCTTGGTTAGGCCGGAAACTTATCAATCCACCCTCGTATATTAATAAATATATATATCTTCCTTCTTGTACATACAATAATTGTTTTTAGACCGTTAGAACCCATAGCTAGTTATTGTTTCATTAAAATGTTCGTAGTAATATTTAGGCGACTTCTTCAGCCCGTAAAGTAACTTTGTGAGTTTTAAAAATATTCCACATTCAACCTTAACACCTTTGGGTAGTTTGAAATATACTTCCTCATCGATTCTTCCGTATAAAAATGCATCCTTCACATCCATTTAATGTATTTCATAATCTCGATGTACCGCTACCGACAAAAGGATTCTAAGAGTTTGAACGCATAGTAGTGGTGAGTGTATGTCTGTAAAATTTCCTTTCTGTTGAAAACCCTTTACTACGAGTCTACCTTTAAAAATCAATTCATTTTCTATAGATTTTTTAGCAAAAACCCATCTACATTCTAGTAGTTTTGTCTTTTATGGCCTTCTAGCACTTATCTAAGTTTCACTGTAATCCAACAATCGTATCTTTTCCTTTATTGCTTTTTTACAAGTCCTTATCTCTTCTATTTTTTATTTCTTCATACGTATTTGGTATATCATCACTGCTGCTTAATAATGCATTTATCTACAAAGTCCATTAGATAGCTCTTTTTCCATTCAGGCTTCTTTACATTTCTGTTTGGTTTCGCTTCTTTTCCATCTTCAAATACGTATCCAATTTGTTCATCTTCAGAAAAGTCATGGTTCTTTAATCCTTCGAGTGTCATTTCTCTTTCTTATAGATCATTATTAATCAATAATTCTTTCTGTTTTTTTTTAATTGACTTGACTGTTCATTTGGGGTCATTCACTAATTAGTATCATTACTATCTCTTCCTATTTATTATCTCTTTCATCAAAAATTACATTTCTTGTTTCCACGTTTTTCTTCATCCCATAGTCTGTAGCCTCCTTGGCAATATCATGTCATTTTTATTTTCTAACCTTTTTTATCTAGTTTTTTCCTTAATTCTGTTGGAACATGATTTTAGGCGTTACTACCAAAAACTCTTAAATTTGACACGTTTGGTTTCCTTCCCACATTTTACTGGGTGTGACTTCTCTGCTTGTAGTTGGACTTCTATTTGTTACAAAGCTAGCGAACAGCACTGCTTCGCCCCAAAATTCTTTTTCCATACCTGAATTAATTAAAATAGTCCTCGCTTTATCCATGATAGTTCTATTCATCTTCTCTGCAACTCCGTTCATTTCAGGATTATACGGTACAGTATACTGCAGTGTGATGCTCCTATTATTACAAAAATTTTGAAATTCACCTGAAATATATATCTTAAATTTAACAGATGTGCACCTAGTTGTTTAGTTGTAAAATAATAATATTTTTTAATTTTTTCAAACACCTCTAATTTGTGTTTAATAAATATATCACAACAAAATGAGTAAACTCGTCAATTAAGGTTACAAAGTAATGCTTGCCATCCTATGGTTCAGGTTTTATCGGTACGCAAACGTCCGTATGTAGAAGTTCCAATAGTTTTCTAGCTCTTCGACCTTTTCTATTTAAAGGCAGCCGACTCATTTTGCCTAAAGTACATGGTTTACATAATTTGTATTCAGTATATACTTTTAAATTTTTCAAGACCATCTACTTAACCTTTCTGAAGTAATGATTTAATATTATATATACCCCGGTGGCCATATCTGCCATGCCACAAATATATCTCATTTTTATTTTTTATCGTTAAATTACAGTATAATATTGGTGCACTGTAGGTATTAACAACATACAAACTACCACATTTATTGCCTATCATATTCAATATTTTTTCTTTTAGTATTTTAACTTCTTAACTTAACTTTTAAAGGGCAAAAATGCATAAATAAAATAATATTACTCTAAAGGTAACACACACAGCTCATCATCGCATCTCTTAAGAGCACTCCCACTTGGCACCCTCACAAAAACAACTCTGATACTGTCCACTCCTGGATGCAAGTCTTCAACTCTGCCAAGACACCATTTTAGCAGAGGTAGCTTGTCTTATTTCAACAGGATCAAGGAATCTTTCTATAAAAAGATAGGAGCATCGCGTTTCCATTTCAAGAGTTTCTGAAGCTCTCCCATGCATTCCCTGGACCATCTAGATCAACAATGCAGAGTAATATGTTGTTGAAATTGAAATCTGAACTGTCGATTTTCTCTGACGTCTCGAATATCAATGTCTGGATGGCCGATCAACTTTCTGCCTTTGAGAAAATGGGAGGGAGTGAAGGGAAGGATAGTCAGATAAAGGCGTCAATGGCCTTGAATTTAGCACCGCTTTGACCTTGAAGTTAAAACCATGTAAAAATCCTCAAACGTGAATGTGGTATTTCCCATGACCGGTTTTAAGTGAGATTTGCTAGATTTAATTCCGACCTCCCAGAGACCCCCAAATTGAGGGGAGTAAGAAGGAATGAAATTCCAATTAACACCTTCCTCGGAAGCTGCTGTCTGCAATTTGGAATTCTGATTTCGCAAAGAATGACCTAATTTAATTAATTCGTTTGAAGCCCCCACAAAATTTGTCTGTTATCTGAAATTTGTTTTTTGTCCCTACGAGAAATAAACCGTCGAAAAGCCGCAATAAAGACGTCGGTACTCAGCAAAGTCACTAATTGTAATTGAGCAGCCTTAATAGTGAAACAAATGAAAATACTAATGTATGCTTTTATCATTTTGCAACCGCAATCAACTTTATCTTTTATCATGAAAAGGCCAGCAAAATTAGTTCCTTTGTTAAAAGAGCGGATTGAGACTTTATTCGTGATTTCGCAAATTACCCATGAGTGGAGCGATACTGTTTGGTGAAACGTGAAAACAGGCACGTACCGTTTTCTTTGCCAAATTGCGACCACCAAATGGTCAATAGCGTTCTCTTACAGAAGAGAGGAGCATCTGTAGTCCAGTATGTAACCTCAAATGTTCTGCGCGAAACAACTCAGTTAATGAATGTCATGAAGAAAAAGTAATGGGAAATTTTTCATTACAATCGTAATCTGATAAAGATAATCTACCGCCCACCCTAACTAAATATTCTTCTTTAAAAAAAGGACTTAGAGATAATAAGGAGCCTTTCAATTTTGATTTGACATAAGTCAGACAACTCCTCTGATCAACCCAAGTCAACCTCCTTAACGTAAAATCCAACTTGAATGGACACGCATCCAGTATTGCGTTCACTCTTTTGTCTTGCTGCGCTGAGACATGCTTAAACCGTAAACAATACGCCCTAACACGTTGAAAATTTTTAAAATTAGAAAATTTAGCGAATAAAAGAAAATCTAAGATTTGAAACGTTGCAAATTATCGTCTCACATTTCCCTTCTGGGATGTTCTCTATGTCAGCAATAATTGAGCTAAGCCGTGATTGACCCTTCCGACCAAAGCTCACAATATTTTAAATGTTAAGGAAAAATTCCGTTCGTCAAGATATCTGCTGGGCTATCGTTGGTGCCAAGCAAGATAGTAGGAGTCACATCACATGAACTCTTCATTAAAATGAATTTGTACTGATTTTTTAATCTTGTCTAATAAATGACCCAAAATAAGAGCTCCGCAGAACTC
This sequence comes from Agrilus planipennis, assembly GCF_000699045.2. Classification (NCBI taxonomy): domain Eukaryota; kingdom Metazoa; phylum Arthropoda; class Insecta; order Coleoptera; family Buprestidae; genus Agrilus; species Agrilus planipennis. The sequence goes on along the minus strand of NW_020438984.1, from coordinate 750,064 downwards.
TATAAATGCAACATCGACAAGCGTCCTTGGACGCATCAGAAAATTCATGAATTTCTCATCTGTGAAAATTAGAATATCTGATCCAACGGGGAATGCTTAATGAATTTAATAATGCAAGACCCTCTCTTAGTGTTAACCACTGAGAGTGTAATGAAATAAACTGGGACTCATCCCAAGAGAGCTTATGTTGCCAAATATCTTGAAGAATCATCTTGGCACTAATTGTACATGGATTCAGCAAGCCCAAAAGATCAAAAATTTCAGCAACCGTGGATAAAACAGAGCGGTTGATGACTTAGAAATTGGAATTTCCCTTTATTTTGTAAACTAGTTTATCATTTTCACATGACCAATGGATTCCAAGTGTTTTTGTGTTTTCATTTGCACCCAAATCTAGGGTTGTCAATGGTTCTAAACCTTGCAAATGATTAATAATTTCTGAATTGTTTGAGATCCATTTACGTAAATCAAAACCTGCACAACTTAAAATGTTATTGACTTGATTGCAAATTTGTTTATCTTCTTCAATATCTTCAAACACTGTTGACCAAATCGTCAATATAACAATCCAGACTTATTATTCGAAAGGCCTGTGAAAATGATTCTAAATTTTGTTCCACTAATACGAATAAACATATTGCTAATACGGTCGTTGTACCATATGTTACGATATTTAAATCATATGTTGAAAAATTGTCTGAAGGAGTTTCATGCCACAGAATTTGCTGTAAACATCTTTGTTCAAGAGCTACCAAAACCTGACGGTACATTTTTGTGATATTCGCTACAACGACATATTGATGAAATCTAAATCTTCAAACAATGGCTAGTAAGTCCTGCTATAATACAGGACCAGTCATTTGCAAATCATTAAATGAAAAGCCAAAACCGCTAACCTAGAAAAACACGACGTGGAGGTTGGTGATGAGGATATCCTCTTATAATACACCGTGATGCGGCAAGTAGAAGGAAATTTCTTCTGAAGGATTGTCAACTTCAAACATATGGCCTACATCTGAATATTCACGCATGACCTTGAAATATAAATCCTCTAACGATGGATTTAAGTGTAACACACACAGCTCATCATCACAGGATTTAAGTGTAACCTTTTTTTAAATGCATTCAGAAGCTCGAGCCACCCATCATAATTGCCATCGAATTTTGGAAGCTGAATTTGCGGTAATTTGACGTTTGACAAATTGTTGTTAACTGCTCTCTCGACGATGCCTCTACAATTGATTGATCGACCCCTACTTCGATTGCAAAATTTTGATGTTAGTAATGCTAAAGACATAACCCCATAATAATTTGTTTCAAATCGTTCACGCTTTTTTACTTCATTGACTAAGTCTGAATCTTAACACGATATTTCAATTTCATGTTGTGTTAAATCAAAATCCCTTAATAATTGTGGCGCATCTTGAATGAGCTTTGCCAATTCTATTGATAACATACCCTCAATTTTGTTTTCAATAATTTTTTACTAAACCTACTAGATGTAGTTTTTAAAGAGAATTAATTTTGTTTCTATTGACTCTATTTCTGATTAATGCCCTAACTTTATTTTCCGACATTTAGGCAGGTTTTAATCGTACCTTGCTTTGCGATGAAAGTGCCCATATACTTTTTTGTGTACTTTGGCTGTGGTCTCTGCTCTCCACGTTGCAGCTTATCCTGAATTGATGACGACTTAGCGTGAAACGATCGGTTTCGAAGGACCGTGTTATTCTTGTCGTTTTGATGAGTACTTTTAGTTGCATATGATGTGTTTTGATAGATAAAAACACTGAACTAAACAGTTAATAATTTAATTAAAAAAAATGTAAATTATACGTAATTATTATAATAAAAATTGAACATTGTAACGTAGTTAATGTTGTATGACCATATTCAAAAACACAATGGTGACGATCAATAATATGACCGCGTTGGTCACCAAACCGCTAAAACAAAAAGATACAAACATTTGAACACAAATCGATATTTAAAAAAGAAAATATAAAATAAAGTAATACACATCAAAGGCAGATGGCGCCACCAGAAAATAAAACAAAATAAATTCTTACAATTCAAAAGCCTAACACTCCTTCAGGTACTTTAATAATAAACATTATTTCCTAATATCCCATTTAAAAAGGCAGTTGGGATGTCTATTTCGTTTATTTTCCATCTCTTTTGTACAGATATTGAAATTAGAATACTAATTGTTAATAATCTACACAAAGGTGCATACCTAAATTCTTTATCTTCATTATAAGGTACCTTTATCTACTAATCTTGCTGTTCTAATTCCATCTTCTTTAACTTTAAACACCCATCTAGTATCTACAGCAATTTGACCGTCCGATAATTTTGCAGGTTGGCATGTTTTCAATTTTTCACGAGAAATCAGTTCTTTGTTGATTGCTTTTTGCCGCTTGAGCGATTGCTTTGCGTCTTTGAAAGTTTTCGGTTCTTGGTAGTCACCTTATGACAGCAAACAGTAAGCTGGATAAACTTCATATGCGTCTAATACCTTTGGTCGTACTGGTTTTCTTCCTAATGTAGTTGTTGTTTCTGGTAAGGTTTCATTATGTTCATAATGTTTGTTGTGATTGATTCCCTTTCTTCGTTTCCATCCTCTCTCTCATTTGTTGATCTTCACTACTTTTCGTCTCCTTATCTTTTCAGTGTTATATTCAGTTATTTTAGACTGTTTTGGGGATGATTCTTTTTACTTTTCCTTACAAAATTTTAACTTACACTCCAGGACACTCATCAAATTTGACGTCTCTAGATGTTTTTAATTTTTCTTCTTCAGATAACCACAACCGTTAAACACCGCCGCAGTAACCAACAATTACTGCTTTCTTTGATCTACGTTCTAATTTAGAACCTCTAAGCAATATAGTATACGAACATCTATATCCAAAGACTTTAATTTTACCAAATCATTCTAACCATGCCAAATTTGTGGTGGTGTCATGTCCCGAGGCAAAGCTCTTGTTGGTAATCTATTTAGAAACGTTTAACAATCAGGTATTTAATGCGATAAAATTAAATTTGACGATTTTTCTTCTACTTTATAATTTTTTCATACAATAATTTTATGATTCCGGCGCAGTAATCCCACTCTCTGAGGTTGCTAGCACTGTTCTACTAGTTGGAGTCAAGATTTCCCTTAACCATACTAAAGCACAGCAAGAATTTCTTAATCTGCAATATGTAGTGCTCATGAATCACCATCATCATCAAGACAGAACATTATAATTCATAGCAATAACGTTTCATCTGCCAAAAATATAACATTACTTTATCTAATTGTATCTCGTATTACTGGCAAAGCTGCTCGATACATTAGTACAAAGATTGTCATCAATTAGGATTCTTCAAAGAAACTTTTGCTGAAAAACTATGGTTACCCCCGTTCTGAAATAATTTTAGAATTAGAACACGATGTTGTCAACAACATAACTGGAATTATTCCGAATATTACGACTAAAATGTTTACATAAGCTTTGTTTTGTATGTATGGATGACGTTATTATCTACATCATCTAAAACTTGCGAATTCCTTCGCAAAATAGTACAATTCGCAACTATAGAAAAAGAACTTCTAGTTGTCGATTCTTGCAAGCACTTTAGGCCATACTTACTGGGAAACTGTTTATTATCGAAACAGATCACCAACCCTTAAAATGACTAATTACTGCCAAAGGAATAAACTCAAGATTTACACAAGGGAAAATTCGACTCGCTGAGTATCAGTTGATGAAGTCCGTTACAAAAAAGGCAAAGAAAACAAGGTACTAAAAAGCATTGAGCAGACTCGAAATGGATATTTGTAAACTAAACACTTAAGAAACGACTGCTGAAGACCTAGAAGCATTATCTACAATACCAAATATAGACGAATATGAAATACTAAACAATACTGATGAAATAATAGAAGAATACAACCAATAAGAAGCCGAGAAGTATGAAATCGGACCAAACGTGATCACTCACAAGGCAAACAGTTGTACAACTTATGCACTGCGTTGCATTTTTAAAACAATCAAACCATTGTGTAAACAAATTGTCTATTACATCAATTAAATCTATTATTTTGATAGATTTATGCATTTCCTGCAATGTAAGCAAAACACGGTATATTAATGCACGTGTCAAGAATTATTTCTTCACTTCAGTGTATTGATTCTGTTTAAATAAGGTTTTCCTGTTTTTTAAAAACTGATTTTTACTTTAAACAAAAATAACTAGGGTCTAAAGGTCTCAAAATTTTAATTTTGTTGGTTAAATTTGTATTTTAGGTACTCTCTTTAAAAACTCTCTTTATGCTATTTTGCAATGATTTGTACTATATAATCGTTAATTCATGCAATGGTCCGCTTTCAAGCTAAATATGTAACAAAGTATTTAAAAAAAAAAACAGTTAAAACATGTAATACTTCAATTAAATGATACAATTTCATTTCCAATTGGTTTCATATCATTTAATTTTTGTAATAAAAAGTTATCGTACAACGCACGCTCCCGCAAACCTATATTTCAGCGTCAGCAGCCAATTGGCTAAGTGTCATTTGGGACCTTACTTAACAAATTTCTACTCACTCCAATTTAATTCCCAATCAGTTTTTACGTACAAATGAAACTTAAAAAGTTATTCGCAAAAGACTATACTTTTGCTCTTAAATTGTTAAATAAAAATAGGACGCGGACACTTTTTCGGCCTGCGTTGTTCTAGCATACTTGATGAATGTTGTTCACCAAAGTTTACCTGGTTACAAATTTTTCCGAAGTGAAAACCTTCGTTTACTCCACTATAGAGGCTTTTCAATTCATAGATTAGACTATCACGAAGTTCTGCTTAAGCTCAATTTTCTTTGAAATTAGTTAGCGAGTGTAAGGACGCAATTTTTACATTCAAATTGTTGAAAGGCCTTCTTCGTCAAATTCATCACTTCCTGAGGATGCACATGAGTTAACTGAAAGTTCAGTCATCAAAATTTTTTTTTTTCACTTACGATCAGTAATTGAGGACATTATAAGTTTGTTATTTTGTCGTCCTTTAATTCATTAGCTGTCAAAATTTTAATGTTTATTGTTAGTAAACTATTGTTTAGTTATTCTATGCGATGATACAATGATTCTAATAGTTATTTCTTCCTAATTCTCCTTAAAGTTAATACGTTTGATTAACACAATTATTATTTGTTATATTCCTTTTTTTATTGAATATTGATTCGTTTTCTAAATAAATAAATAACTGCGTAGTGTAGTAGAAAGTGGTATTAGAAATAGTTAGTAACAACTCCAACAACTAGTTAACTCCAACAACTGAACAAAACACCAAAATATTAAATAGCGTAAAAGCTGTTAGTTATTGTTTCGATAATAATTGGAGATAGTTATCAACCAAAAAGTGAAACTAAATAAGGTAACAAAGACAATGCAGGTTCGAACATGAGTGTATAATTTTACATTATCTACCACCTTTAAATAAAAAATTCTTTTATAGAAGTTATTCTTCAACCCACTCCAGCATTAACTCTCAGAGCTTTAGGTGGTATTTTGGATTTATATTTTTTTATGGGACCTTTGCCATCAGACGTTATTAAACAATATACAGAAATTATTGGAAAATCCATTATGCCCCCCTACTGGGGCTTAGGCTTCCACTTTTGCAGGTATTTTTTAGGTGAACAAAAGCTTTTTATAAAAAATGTATCTTTTTTCTATCTGTAGATTTGGATTCAAAACATTGAATGAAACACGTAAAGTTTGGAAAAGAATAGTAGAAGCGGGAATTCCTTTGGTAAGTTACAATCAGCATACTTATATGCATTTAAACTATATGTTTTTCTGAGGGGAAGGGGGTAAATTTTGCTCTATTTTAGCAGTCCCTTCACACATGATCTAAATTTACATTACGTACTGAAATTTTAGAAAATAACTAATATAAAGATGAGTATTAATAAGGTAATCAACAATATCTACATATAGTAATGAATAACTACAGATATGCTTCTTCAAATGCTGCATGTCGCTTTATAATTTTGTCATCTAAACGTTATGAAGTAAGCTTGAAAATGTTAAAGAAGTAATAGTTAAAATAAATAAGTATGCATACTGTGCCATTGTGTAAAAGAATCAATTTATATACCAGACCTGTTTTAAATAAATATATTAGAGAATTCGTAAGACTACCACCCTGAGTGCAAAGGGAAGTGACTCTTACAGCTATGGTATAACTCTCTTGTAGACCGATTCGTGGCGAATGGGTTTCCTTAATTATGTTATTAATTTGATCGGTATTGAGAGATCTAAAGTATGAATTTAGGATATTGACTTTATTTTGAATATTAAACCTGTTACTAATATATTTAACCTGGTCAGTTATGTCCTGCGTCTTTTCAGCGTTAAGTACGTAAATGTCAGTCGCAACTGTGTTGTAAGATGATAAAATTATAATTAACTTATTAAAAATACTAATTGGGTCTTTCTCTTTAATAGGATAGTATTCTAAGTTATCAAAATTTTTTGATGGGTGCACGATTATGTCTTCTACTTTGTTTTCGTCAGCAAAGTCTAATTTAATAAGATTGAGGTATTTATTATTTTCATCGTCTAAAGTTATTGTAGGACCGTTAGGAACAATTGCTTCTTTTACTATTTTTACATTATCTAAATTTTTGGGTAAGTTATATAAGAATTTTGTCGTTAGTCAAGTTTTCACTAGGCTGAGCCAAAATACTGTCGTTATCTTGGTTTAAAATATTAAGTAAATCATCATTTTCTAATACATCAGCTAATTCTAACAAATTTTGCAAATCTGTGGATTTGGGTAAATCAGATTTTTCCAAGAAATTATTCAGGTCTTTAACAATATCCGAAATATCGGTATTTACCTTTTGATTTAGTATTTTGGTTTCAATGCTGGACAGAGCATCGGCGTTACGATTAAGAGATCCCTTCTTGTAAATTATCTCATAATCGTACTCCTCTAACTTCAACCTCCACCGAGCTAGTCTACTTCCAGGGTCTTTTATAGAGAATAACCAGGTGAGCGGTCTGTGATCAGTTATAATTTTAAATTTTCTTCCAAACAAGTACGGTCTAAAGTGTTTACATGCCCAGACTATTGCTATCAATTCCCTTTCTATATTTGAATACCTAGTCTCTACTCCGTTTAACGTCCGCGATGCATATGCGATTGGTAAATCCTTACTAATAGGTCCCTGACTCAAAATTGCCCCAATTGCGTAACCTGAAGCATCTGTTGTTAGGACGAATGGTTCTTCAAAATTCGGATATTGCAAAATAGGTTCCGACGTAAGGTAATTTTTTAGATCTTCAAAACTTTCTACACATTCATTGGAAAATATAAACGGCGCGTACTTTTTTAGTAATGTCAACGGTTTAGCTATTTTCGCATAGTTGTTAATAAATCGTCTATAATAGCCGGTAAGCCCTAATGTCTGGGGCAGCAGGTAGGAGTTGGTCTGTGTTCTGTCAGAGCTGCCTGCGGCGCGCTGATGAGATCCAAAGGGATCGAAATCGCGATCCGCGTCTGGCAGTTTCGACAGAATACAGACCACTTCGAATTATTTTATTCGATTGTGGTAACGTGCCTATCACGTTTAGGTGAGCTACGCCGGGATTTGCATTAAAAAAATGCTTCTAGAAAGTTTTTCTACCAATTCCTGAACCGCCTCGCTAGCAGTAGCTTCCGACCTGATACCTTCTATCACAGCTATTGTTAATTTATCCCTAATTTCAGCTATTTTATTGTAGGTTAATTTTACGCTATTCTCATTTCTAACCCTAAAAAGGTCGCCAAATAAGCTTTCAGCAGATTTCTCAGAAACGAAGTTTTGATTAAGCAAATTTTTGATACTTTGCCAAAGAGAAACTTTCCTATTCAATATCAAACTTGCTGCTCTGCCTCTTAATTTCGAGCAAGCAATTTTTATTTATTAACAATTTTTTAAGATTGCTAGGTACTTTTTCATACGCATAATCAACACTGGAAATAAAGTGAGCTACAGGAATATTACATCCGTCAAACTCAGGTATTGTTTTAATTAAATAGTCAAACAACAATCTATCTTCTGATGAAGTCATTTCTAAAGATGAAAAGGAACTACTTTTTGAATCAGAGTCGTTTAATAAATTATTTAAACTAAAGTTGTTTAATTCAGTAATAAGGGATTCAATGGACGTTTATTACCTAAGAATCGAAACACATCTGAGGGATGAATGTCCCTGTACCAATATTTATAGCTTATTCTTTTGATAAGGCCTAGTCACTATCAGTGAACTATGGCTGTTTGCTTAAGTATTGTGAGAAAGTCTATCTAGACAAAAGTTAATATTGTTTACGAAATACTTATTTACCGAATATACCAAATACTTATATCTAGCATATACCTAAACATAAAACACGGGACGATGACCGAATTTATTGCCATTTGTATGATCACTTGGGGAAGTAGACAAAATATTTAAATCCATATTCTGTATGTGACTGATTTGTCAAACAGAAACATTTTCTTAACTTATACAGAATACGGATCTGGATATTTTGATATCTTCGTCAGATGCTTTTTATACTAAGGACATATAATTACGACCAAGAAGCAAGACCATCGGCCCCTGTTTCATATTTAGCTACGTCCGTTTATCACAGAAACTAATAATAAAACAAAAATTTCATGTTTCTCTTTCTTGTAGAAATTATCCTGTAGAATAAAAACGATAATAAGAGAAATTTACACAATGAACCTTATTACGAGGTAATTAGAAATTTCTGATAATATTCACCATTAACAAAATTACGCCCGCAAAGCGCTGAAGATATCTCATCTCATCCAGATAAAATTTTGTATGTTAACGGAAATGTCTGCAATCGGTCAATGTATACAATGGTTCCATGATTTTTCATCCCCCGACATAATATCACCGGACAAAATATCCCCGACAAAATATCCCCGTGACAATATATCTCCAGACTAAATATCCCTAGACAAAATATCCCCCCCACCCTAAAAATCGCTATAAGAAATTTTTTCCAATATTTTATTC
>NW_020438984.1:722791-740811 GCF_000699045.2 Agrilus planipennis | reverse complement strand
TCTATATATATAAAAATGAATTGCTGTTCGTTAGTCACGCTAAAACTCGATAACGGCTGGACCGATTTGGCTAATTTTGGTCTTGAATTATTTGTGGAAGTCCAGGGAAGGTTTAAAAGGTGAATAAATATGAATGTTGTTAACTATCTTTCAGATTATTTTTATGTAGATTGATAAATCTTAAGTTCTGTCAAATTAAATTTCTGAACGCAACCATAATATTTGACATTTGTCAACTAAGTTTATTTTATACAAAAATTTAGGTCTTTTATATATCGATTGGGGCAGTACGAAGTCTGCCGGGACAGCTAGTTATTAAATAAATACAAATAAATACATGAAATGAAGTATATGAATTTTATATTATTTATTGGAGTATCGGTTCGATAATTTATTATCGCGGCTTTTGTTCGGTGATATTTAGTCTGGAGATATTTTGTCACGGGGATATTTTGTCTAGGGATATTTTGTCACGGAGATATTTTGTCCAGGGATATCTTGTCAGGGATATTTTGTCGGGGGATCAAAACGCCTGATACGGTATACAATTCCTAGGAAATGTATATAAATCCTAAAATCGCCCGGAAATGTGTGAAATAAATTATATTAGACACATTTCCTAGGAAATCTATACGTTTCTTAAATAGCAATCTCAAATTTATTACAGATAATACTAAATAGGCAATAATACAGCAGGCTGTTTAGAGATGTACCTATATCCATTGATGACGTTATTGCGCCGGAGGCGAGCTGATATTTTGAATGTTAGAATAATGTGACGAGGATATATGTGTTTCAGCCAACACGACGACCTTGAATTTTTAGCATCTTCTAGAGGTGATAATGCTGATCATTTTCATATATATATATATATACGTTGGGCGCGAAGATCATAATGAAACATACTTTTCGAAGACATTATTCCAACATATCAGCCCGCTTCGGGCAGGAGCACTGAAGAAATTCCAGTCTGACACAAATCTACCTAATAATCATACAATAACGTCACTAATACATATACATCTCCAAACCTAACCTAACAAAACAATAACGTCACCAATGCATATACATCAGGTGATTGCACTAGAACCGCGTAAACACAGATAACTCTGATTCTCAGTTTACTAACGTGTTTTATTCATTTTATTCACAGAAGGCATTAGTTTGATCCTGCCAACATTCGTAGCTTACATGTCATGAATTATCATTTAATTTTTTAATTTTTAGTATCTTATCTAGTAATTACATTAATAGTAGGTACATATCTAGCTTCTAACAAATTATATAAATATTCATTAACTATTGGGGTTTCATTTACTAAATGTTTATTTGGTGAAGATTTAAAAAATTCCATCGAATATTCCAAAGCGTTCCATCGTCCAATTTTTAGGAAGCTTCCATCGTCTGCAAGAAACCCTAACAAGTGACATTTCGTCCGAAAGCTCTCGAATCCAACGTTATCCAAGACATCTATCAGAGTTTCTAGAAGTTTCTACCCGTCGTGACTTACCCCAACAAACCATACATTATTGGAAAGCTCCCGAAGAGAAGATTAAGAATTCGCCGTCATCGAAAAATTTCATCGAATTTTCTGCAAGTTTCCAAGGTTCATGAATAACCATATCAAACCGTACATCATTAAGAGTAAGATAAGATTTTACCAAAATCGAAGAATTTCATAGAACCTTCTAGAAGAGATCGAGATATTTTATGTCTGTTGCGACCAGGGTAGCGAAGCAAAATTAGAGGAACAAATAATGGCGATAATCGCAGAAATAACACAAAAACTGGTCAGAAGAAATGAAAACAGCTCAAGAAGAAGTGAAGCAAGAATGAAAAGCACTAGAAGATGATATGAAAATGGGAAGAAGAATTAAAAGCAGCTCAGGAAAAAATGAAATAGAATATGGAAGAGACATAATAAAAAACGAAAAAGGGACAGGAAGAAATGAAGCAAGAATTTAAAACAGTGGAAGTTGACATGAAAATGGGACAAGAAAAAACGAAAACAGAAATAAAGAACATACAAGAAGCAATAAATACGTGAATGGAGTTAAAGATAACTAACATTAGAATCGAGATGGAAAAAAATAGAAGATAGGAGATTAGCATGGCTCTACCTTTTGTTTGATTGAATGCTGTTATCGTACTCACACTCGGGATAGCTTTCTATACCTGCTTGATTGGATGCGGTCATCATACTGACGTTCGAGATAGTTACCTAACTGGCGTTAAAGATAATCAACTTCTTTTCCGCAACTCGTTACTAAGTTATAAAACTGTGTAGCTTGTCTGGCTGAATTCAAATCCTTGCCGTCCGTTTGGCGACGCTGTTGTCCAATCGAATCCAATCACCTATCTGGTTGTTGCCGGCTGCATTCGACTTATACTTTTGCTTTTTTCATTCAACAATTGGTACTTGTTCGGCTTTAATTTCAATTTTCTGTTAAAATTAGATTAATGTAGTTTCTTATGATTTCTCAACCATATACAACGCAGATTTTGGTGCTTTACTGGTCAAATTCGATGTTCCGTCAGGTGCTACGACGCTGACATATTTATCAATATTGCAATCGATGTTCCATCAGGTTCTACAACACTGATGTGTTTGTACTACTTATTCCATCAGGTTCTGCGACGCTGACGTGTTTATAAATATTGCAACCGATGTTCCATCAGATTCTACAACACTGATATGTTTTTACTAAGTATTCCATCAGGTTCTGCGACGCTGACGTGTTTACCTATGTTTACGTTTACATTTTTACTCTGTCGTGGTTTCATCGGCTTCCAAAAATGAAAGCAAGTATTCCATATCAGTTTCGATCGACAATTCCGAGGGCCAACTTCGTAGTTGTTCCTTGGCGATCATATCGCCCTTCTTGCGTGATTCCAATGATTTCATAAAGTTCTAGGTGTTCATAATTTAACTTACTCTTGTGCATGGTAGAGTCTCTATGCACTAATACATTATCGCCCACCCAAATTGGCAATTGCCTTGTTGCTTAGCAGTGACTTTCTCGAGATTTGTAGTATTAATTTCTAATGCTTTTCTAACCCTAGGCCGAATATCGTCTGCTAAATTTTGAGTTACAGATTTAATTAAAGGAGTCACAGCTTTTATTCCTAATAGAGCCTGTATGGCAATCGTCTTTATTGATTTTTGGAAAGTGGCGTTTAATACGAGTTGGATTTTCCAGAGACTGTTCGACCATTCTAACTTAACGTCTGTCTCTATACGTAAACGGTTCTTGATCGTACTCATATAAGTCTCAACTTGCCCGTTACCACGGTGTACGTCCGGTATGACAAAAACTGTCTTTTCGATGGACTCAGCGCTTATGGGTATCTGGTGAAACCCAGACGCTAGATCTAGTGATGTGAAATATTTTCCTCTTTCTAAACGATTTATTTGATCCTGAATTATAGGTAAAGGAAAACGGTCTTTGATAGTGTGGGAATTTAATTCACGGTAATCGACACAAATTCTTTTTTCCGTACTAAAAGCATTGAGCTATCATACGGTGACTCACTCTCTTTATTAATTTTATAAGTAGGCAATTCATTTATGATTTCCCTAACAACGGCTCTTTCTGATAATGATAATCGAGGCGGTGGTCTGTTGACAATATGATTATCGATGTTTAATTCTGCTGTTTTAATCGCCGGAACATTGTAGCCAGTGGTGGACTAAATCGCTAAACTGGTCCAACAGGGACTTTATCTGTTGAAGGTATTCATGAGGTGCGACACAAACAGTCGATTGTGTACCGGGAGGTGTGTTTTTCCAATGCTCGACGTATACCAGATATTTGTTTTCTCTTAATAACTATTCCTGTTACGTCAGTAATAGCGACTAATTCAGGATCTTCATACAAGTTGCAGCCTATTAATACATCAAAGTCTAAAATATTGTCTGGAACAATCAAAAATATTAATTTTGTTTTTATGCCGGTAATTTCTACAAGTTTTTAATTTGTTGATTTTTCTTTTGACATTGACTTCGAATATGACCCAATTTACTACACAAATGGCACTTAATGTTTTTGAGGGTGGTACCTAGCGATTCGGAAAACTTTTGATTCTTAAAGGAATTCATTTTAAAACTAGTCTCAATATCATCTCGCACCCTTTTTGTATAAGTGGTTAAATACGTGAGCAATTCAGAAATAGTTTTACAATGCCCTTGGCATCGCAGCATCAAAAATGTGTGACTTATTGATACTAGATTAATATGTCACTGTCAATGCTCTATATCCCTACTGAAGAGTTTTTAGCAGGCGAACCGTCTTAAAAGCGGTACATGCATTACTAGAAATAGTTGAAAATGTTAAAAATGAAATCCTTAATTGCATAGAAGACAATTGCCAAAGCAGTACATGCGAAATAGCAAGCCATCTTGACTTGTCCCATGTGACAATGCAGCGAATTTTAAAGGAACAGATGTTACATCCTTATCATTTTTCATATCTCAATTAGTAGGTATAGACCTACGTTGCCAATTCACGCCTATCATCAGCTTCGAATTGTAACTAGTGGTTTTCTTACAATTTTTTTTGTCCCTTACTTACGTTGCGTTACTCACCATGCAATTCCTTATTACATCTAGTTGGCACCCTCCGAAACTTGCTACTTATTTTAAAGGCACCCTGTATGAAAACATTAAATCTTATTCCACATAAATACATTTCAAAAACCTTAAACGAATTATGACTCCTGAGGATGACTTTTTAAGTGTCGAACGCATTTTAACTTTTTCAAACTTTTCTGTAAAGAATTTTGGATTTTACTGTTTTATATTAGAGATTTCAGTGTCATTTATAAAAACAAACAGCTACTTTTAAAGAGTAGCAATTCTTAAAAATCTATGTAACATTAGAACTCAAAACTAAAATGTTATAAATTTTTTAGACGATACTTCAATTCTATACAGAAAATTAGACATACTTTTTGTGGTTTTAGGACACACAATGGAATGACTTAGACTATATGCAAAATAGAAACGATTTTACTTTAGACCAACAAAACTTTGGGGAATTGCCCGCATTTGTAAATGAACTTCATGCTCTTGGAATGCACTACATACCTATAATCGATCCAGGAATAAGTGGAAGTGAAAAATTGGGAAGCTATCCACCATATGATATAGGTCTTAAAATGGACATTTTTGTGAAAAATTCTTCCGGAAAGCCACTTGTTGGAAAGGTGTCTTTCATTATTATTACCATAACAGTGATTAAATAAACATTTAAAATGATATTTTTAACTAAAAACAACTATGTATATAATGAGCTTGAAGAATTCAATTTAATATTTATGTTTACATTTACAGGTGTGGAACAGTGGCTCAACAGTTTGGCCCGATTTCACTCTTCCAAATACTACTGATTATTGGGTGCTGATGTTAAGAAATATGCATCAATTATTTCCTTTCGATGGCGCGTGGATAGACATGAACGAGCCATCCAATTTTGTTTCTGGTTCTATTTATGGTTGTCCTAATAATGACTTGGAGACACCACCATACGTACCGCCCATAGAAGGGGGTAAATTAAACTATAAAACAATGTGCATGTCTGCACAACACTATGCGGGAAATCACTACGATATTCATAATATTTATGGATTATCTGAAGCTATCGTTACTAATTTGTAAATAAAATGAATACGACTATAGTTATTAAAGGATTTAAATAATTTATTACAGTGCTTTAGCAGAAATAACAGGAAAGCGCCCTATGATTATTTCTCGTTCATCATTTCCCGGTTTGGGTCGTTATTCGGGGCATTGGAGTGGTGATGTTGTTTCTACATGGTACGATATGAAGTGTACAATTCCAGGTAAATAAAAGCATTATTTTTGTTTTCGGTGTGACAATTACCTTTTTCATTTCTAGAATTACTGAGCTTTAGTATGTTTGGAATTCCTTTAATGGGTGCAGATATATGTGGTTTCAATGGAAACACAACTTCCGCACTGTGCAATCGTTGGATGCAATTAGGCGCTTTCTATCCGTTTTCTAGAAACCACAATACTGATGATGCTATTGTAGAACGGATTAATTTATTTGATGTACGATTTAATTTGTTCAGTGATTTTTTAGGATCAAGATCCCGTCGCTTTAGGTCCTCAAGTAGTGGAATCTTCTATAAAATCCTTAAAAATAAGATATTCTTTCCTTCCTTATCTTTACACCTTATTTTGGATAGCACATACTGAGGGAAGCACTGTTGCTACGCCTATGTTTTTTGAGTATGTAAGTATATTTTATGTGAGGAAGATCTTATTGTAATTTATTTTAGATTTCCTTACGATAAAAACACCTACAGTCTTGAAGAACAATTTCTTTGGGGGCCAGCACTGTTAATTGTTCCTGTTCTCAAGGTTGTTCCTTCCCATCATAATTGTAAATTTATTCTTTGTCACTTTTTTTAACATTACAGGAAAATGAACTTTCAGTATCTCCCTATTTACCTGCTGGTGTATGGTATGATTTTTATACAAAAAAGAGTCTATTCAGTAAAGGTGAAACAGTTAACTTATCCGCGCCCTTAGACACAATTCCTATTTTAATAAGAGGAGGTTATATTTTGCCACAACAAGAACCTAAAAATACTACCACTGCTTCGCGTAAGACAAAAATACAACTTCTAGCAGCACCCAATGAGTTTGGTAAAGGAGTAGGACAATTGTACTGGGATGATGGAGACTCTCTAAGTTCGTTTAATTTTTATTTTTAGTTAGAGCTGTTAAACTGTACAATTGTTTTTAAGGTACTATAGAAGAAAACAAATATACACTTATAAATTTTCTTCTTCAACCAGGAAATTTGAAAATTGAACCACAATGGTGGAGCCAGGAGTCTCCTCCTAACTTAGGAAAAGTTACTGTATTAGGATTGATAAAACCAATTTCAGTGGTTATTGTAAATAATGTTCATAAAAATTTTAAGTATAATATCACAAACCAGGTAAGTGAATTAATAAAATAAAACAACCTACAAAATTAACTTTTATTGAGAGGACATCTTATATTGGAATAATAAAAAATATATTTCAGTATCTGGAGATTGACCAACTAGATGAAAGCTTTAAATCAACTATTATTATTTCCTGGCTCTGATTATTTAGCTTTATATATTTCACATAATGAGAATTACTACTTATTACAATAAATTTATTAAAAGATTATTTTGTTGAGTGTTTAGTACATTTAGATTTATATAGTTTGCTATATCGATACAAAAATCGCGGTACCAAATATTGATTGTTGATAGGTTGATTTGTAGCATGATTTACAGTGTTTAAGTGGCTAATATACGACATTCATAGTAATTTGGCTATTTAATTTATATTTATATATTTCCTAAACTTATTTGACATGGTACCACAGTGTGGTTATGATAATGAAATGTCATACATGAAGATGGATGACATGGCAATACCATTGCTTGATTGTTTTTGGATATTTGCAATCAACATATGTCATAAGAAAAGTAGCTAAGATGTATATGAAGAAGTCTACAGCTGTGCAGATTGAAAAACTTTCCAGAAGTATCGACTTCTGTAGACGAGTTTGAAAAAGCCCTTAACCAACTCAAAATGGCGGATGCAAAAATAAATGGACAAAAAAAATTGTGATACATATTAAAGGCGTTACCACGAAATTTTTGCATAACGGGGATCTAATAAACATCCTGCCAAAAATTGATAGATCTGTAGAAAATTTTAAAAGCAAAATAAAATTAAATCGTTGGAGGAAAGAGGTAGCGAAGCAAAAATGGAAGAACATATAAATGCTATAGTTCTTAGGCTTTCACGGCCGGCATCTTCAGTGGTGACTGAGCAGTTACGACGCAGCACCTGCACAGTCACCACTGAAGATGCCGTCAGCAAAGAACGGCGAAATATTTGGAAAAGTAAAATTCCACAGACCACCGCCAAAAACCTCGGAAGAAAACGCCGCATCGAACAAATAAATACATTAATGGCAATGGTGCCAGAAATGAATTCAGCCATGGAAACTAGACAAGAAAAGCAGCTCAAGAAGAAATGAAACAGAAAATGAAAGCTGTACAGGAAGCAATAAACATGACAATGGACGGTAATGTAAATAACATTAGAAATTAAAGGGAAAAGAAGATGGAAGAAAGCGAAATAATAATAGAAAGAAAGATCGAAGAAATGAAAGATGAAATTGGAAGGCCAAAACTCCTCTCTACTGAAAGAACTGACGATCCCAGTATTAAGCCGTTGAAAATTACACCTCCAACTATTGACTTGATCCAGTTTAGGGCAGCGGCAGAGGCTAATACCTGGGCCAAATCAGAGAAAACAACGCAAATAATTGCTGTACACGGAAATACATTCTACGAAATGAGTCTTAACGATATGACTTCCACTATCTTGTCAATCGCTTAAAAATGAGATAGGGCGATAAACATCTACAACAGGTACATCAAACGCAACCTAAAAGCCGTAATAAAAGAAGTAATGCAAGAAGTACAGTGGTTATCTGAAATTTTGGGATTGTAGAAGAGTGCACCACCTAAGCCGAGAGTGCCCCTCAAATATCCGGTTAGTCAGCCAACTCTATGGGACGCAAGTTGGTTCACCCTCACCGAATTCTTGAAGAGGTCATCATTTCAAGACTGGACGACACTAATGTTAAAAAGATTATCAATACACGGGCATCCAACACAATCGTTTGACCTGATGTGGTATCGGAATAGCGAATTCAACCGTTGACAAGAAGACTTATCTTGACTATAGCTACCGGAGAGATTTCACCAATTCATAGAGTACGTTACGTAGAAATTAGAACTGGAAATGCCATCTTGCATACAAATAGTTCGGTATTGATGACTCACATAGTAGATGATATCACCATTAGGTTGGATCTTCTTCAGGAACATGAAATCGATTTAAATCTTAGATTTTGTACTATGCACACCAATGTAGATGTAGCATATAAGGTGATCGTAGAGGAATATAGAATACTACGGAGTACTCCGAGAGAATTATTAGTGTGACGTATACTTGTAAGAAGTGGAACATCATCGATACTTGTTAGAATAGCCAATTTGAAAGACTTCGAGCAAAAGATGTGCAAAAGCACAGAGTTCAGAGGAGTATTCGAACCAATGGCTAAAATTCACTACTGTGACTGGGAAGAAGAACCTGAAAGATCACTCCCTGCAGTTTTGGCAGAACTGGTGAAACGGTTACTCAACAAGCACCATGTCAAGCAACTAGAAAAACTTCTTAGATGTTTTCAACATGCCTTCGCCCTCTCAGATCAAGATTTTGGTAGGACTTAACGTAACATATCACAACCAGCTAGAAGAGAATTTGGGCGAAGCAAGAGTAAGTCAATGAAGGGCACGCATAAACGAGAGGCGATTGAACCACCTCAATGTTCTTGGATCTCCCGTATAATAATGGTACGCAAGAAAGATGATTCCACGAGTTTTTATGTGATTACAGGAAGCTGAACGATGTAACGCAGGACGGCAGTAAGACATTACCCCAAATAAACGACACTCTAGAGCAAAATAGCACTCTACTCTCGATTTGAAAGGTAAATACTAACATGTGGAAGTATACCCACGGGATAAGGTGGATTACATTTACAACTGGGAATGGTCTATTTCAATTCAGTGTGATGTCTTTTGGATTTTGCAATGAACTGTACTACAACGACTAAACTGTAAAATCTATATCATCTACCTAGCCGACATCATCATACTAGGAAGAACCTCGACGATTATCTCCGAAAGGTGACTGAAGTCTTCAAGAAATTGCCAGCCACAAAATTGAAGTCCCAAGAAATGCATCCTCTTTAGAAGAGATATAAAATACCTAGGTCATGTCATAACACCGGAAGGAAAATTATGACGAACCTAGAAATTTTCATCCCTTACTACCGAAGATTCAGGTGTGTTGTGTGTGTATATGTTTGCGATGTGTGTGTGTGTGTGTGTGTTGTATGTTGTCTATTTGTGTGTATGTTGGAGGAGGAGGAAGGATGGATGATAGTCATGATTATGATGGCCGAGTTCGAACCGAGTACGAGTGCGAGAATACGACAATCGATCAGGACGTTAACGCGTTAAGCCACCGACTTGGCCCATTTGATCAATATCTATAAGCGGTTGATACAAGTGTACTATGTTGACCTCCGGGAGCGTCGTAGCTGCGAACGCCGCAGTCCTCGGCTTTGAATCATAACCTACATGTATAAGTATAGTTAAATAATATGCTGGTGGTACGTACAGTTCGAACCATCAGTGTTTCTTGTTACATTTTGCACATACATACACACGTACACATACACATACAGATGAGAATCACTTTTACTATTTGAATATATTTAAAAAAGAAGAAATTAGTTAAATGAAATATAATGTTCATTCCACACTGTAGGTAGATAGGTCTACCGAGCGACCTAACGCAGTCTACTGAGCCACAAACTTGCCCTCCGCTCGTTCGATGCCTTGTAAATGCAATTCGTTCAATAATGTCCATGGGTAATAAGTAGTGTCCGACCGAAAGTTCGGTTTCGGTCGAGTTTCGGCAAAAAACGAGTTTCGATTTAGTGTCGGTTTCGGCGGAAAACCTGCCGAAACTACGACCGAAACCGAAACTGCGTTCGGGAGTTCTCGCGCTTTGCTCGGTCATGTTCGGCGCGTTAAATTCCATCCAAGCTAAGTAGATTACATAGATAATAGATATACAAAGGGTAATAGATGGCTCACTTGAAACGCGCTGATTTGCGCACCCTCCAGCAGGTTTGGTTAATACTAAATAAAAAACGCGCGCACTTTAAATGTGTTAGTTACTTATTGTTTTTCGTAATGTATAAGTTAAAGTGAAAAATGAATAAGAAACAATGCAATTTTCCTTTTTATAAAAGAAAACACATTGTTTCTTTTGCAAAAAAGGAAATACATTGTTACTTGTCCATTTTTCACCTTAACATAAGAACTTTTAAGTGTAAAAGTAATAATAAGTGAAATAGTAAAAAATATTTATTAAATCTAACAAATACACTTGTACAAAATAAAATATTTTATGTAATTTGAACAGACAATCAGGCAAATAGAAAAGATCACAAAACAGAAAAAACAGTAATATAGTTCAACTTAATAGTAACACTAAACTTTTAACAATTTTCAGCAGTAAGAAGAAGTATGCATAAAAATTGAACGTTAGTCAAACTTTTTAGAAACATTTACCTGAAATTTTGGCAAAACAACTTAAAGACAGGCTCGTAGGAGGGCGGCGATCATCAGTGTCTGTAAAATCTGCAAAAATAATGAAAATTACACTTATAAAGGTATCACACGGAATACGTTCAAGAAAAAGTATATATAAAAATTGAACGTTAGTCAAACTTTTTGGAAACATTTACCTGAAATTGTTTTATTTTTATGCATACCTTTTCTTGAAAGTATCTCGTACGGTATCTTTATAAGTATAATTTTCATTATTTTATCGGTCATCGATTACCGCCGCCCCCCTACAAGCCTCTCTTTAAGTTGTTTTGCCACAATTTCAGGTAAATGTTTCCAAAAAGTTTGACTAACGTTCAATTTTTATCCATACTTTTTCTTGAACGTATTCCGTGCGGTACCTTTATAAGTGTAATTTTCATTATTTTTACAGATTTTACAGCCACTGATGAACGTCGCCCTCTACTAGCCTCTCTTTAAGTTGTCTTGCCACAATTTCAGGTAAATGTTTCCAAAACGTTTGACTAACGTTCAATTTTTATGCATACTTTTTCTTGAACGTATTCCGTGCAGTACCTTTATAAGTATAATTTTCATTATTTTTACAGATTTTACAGTCACGGATTATCGCCGCCCCCCTACGAGCCCCTTTTTCAGTTGTCGTGTCACAAATTTCAGTAAGTGATGCCGAAAAGCGTGACTAACGTTCAATTTTTATGCATACTTTTTCTTCAAAGTATCTCGTACGGTACCTTTTTGTACCTACGTTTCACATCACTGCGTATGTAACATTGTTGCATACATAAACAATGGTACTTACGCAGTGATGTGTACCTACGTTTCACATAACTGTGTAGGTTCATTTGTTCCTGTTCAGAGTATAGGTCGTTCTTGACGCAGACCATAAAGTTCCTGTATGCAGCTTTTAGAATTATTTGCAAATTTACAAGGCGGCGTTGTGTTTATTTGATAATTGAATTTTTAAAGAGTTACCATAGGAAATTTAAAAGGTGCCAATCAAATAAAGTTGGCGAATCTTCAGAAAAACAGATATACGTTTCAAAGTTGCCGAAGCAGGCCTTCATGACTTGTTAAATCCCTGTTTTTTCATATATGTATGTACACACATGCAGTTGTAATGTACACATTATACACATATTATATGCATATTTTTTTACTCTATTTGGTCCTCACGTAAACAGTATTCTGTAGTTCCACCCTCTTTTGTTTTTGTAAATGACAATTGACAACACGTTTGTCTATTTTTTCACATATTCTACTACTATTTATGCATGCTCCACTTGTTCATAACATTTCATTTTTTGTACTTCTTTACGTACCTTTTTCAAAATTTCTTTCTTGCTTCCTTCTTATGAATGAAAAATGATAACATCCAACTTTATATTTTTCAAATACTCTCATTGATAACTACAGACAATTTCTATTTTTCTCTTTACTCGCTTCGCAGTGGCGGACGCGACTTTTGAACGTTTACACATGGTATTTCCCGATTTCTCCTCCAATGAAAGGCATTACAAATCATTATTGTATACAACCCTAATCACTCCACTGCAAATAAAAACTGTGATATTTTTTATGTTCGTTTACGGTTTTTCTTATGCAACCCATTTTACAAAATTTTTAAACGCTGCAAATATCGCCATCTGCCAGGTTTAGTCTGCACTATTTTTGACAGGAGGGTGAGCACGACATGGTAGATTAGTTGCGTCTAGGTGCATAATCATGTTGTGACTGGTTCGTGTTTGCAGTTCGTTTTGTTTGTTAAAGTATTTCCTTAAATGAGGGTTTGTTATGTTGATTTTGATTTGAGTATCAATAAGTGAAAATGTCAAAGACTGCAGAGCTATGTGATTTAAAGATAAAAAAATAAAACTGACTGATTATAATAACGTTTTCNTTAAATATTAAGTTCCTATACCTATTGTGATATTAGGTAACAATAACAAAAGTAATTTTATGTTTATTATATGAAAAAAAAGCATGAATAATCTTCAAAAGAGAAATGAGTCTAGTCTACTATACTTACTCAAATAAACATCTCATTATTTTAAGTATTTTTAAGGCGCAATTAAAGTATTTCTGTAAATGAGGGGTTGTTATGTTGATTTTGATTTGATTATCAATAAGTGAAAATGTCAAAGACTGCAGAGGTGATTTAAAGATAAAAAAATAAAACTGACTGATTATAATAACGTTTTTTTTATTTTTCTCTCAAAGCATGATCCTTATAACGAAGTTTCGGTTTCGGTTTCGGCCGAAACTGAGACCGTTACCGAAATTCGGTTTCCGTCGGACACTAGTAGTAAGTCGCGTCGATCGTCACTTATGAGAGCGTACGGTCTGAAATACAACTATTACATACCGCGGTCTTTCAACACTTGTACTTGTTTTCACAGCCCACAACTCTTTATCGGTATTTCGTAATGAAGGTAATTAATGCATTTCCCAACGTCCAAATGGGATTAATATCAGCTTATTTTGACCTATTCGTTCTAAAAGTCGTAATTTAACAGCATCGTTTGGATATATGTGTTTTACGCGTAATTCAATGTTTGAAATGGTGAATGTTACTCTTCTTGCAATATTGTTATATAACAGATGTTATCTGTGTGTCGCCCACACAATACTTTTCGATAGTTGTGAAATAAACCGAAAAGAAAACTCTAAAGTATTCGAAATAGAAATTATTGCCCTTGTTGTTGTTAAAGTGTAAGTGTTCCGTCAGTGCGAGGATTCACGTAATTGCAATTGGCAATGTTAAGTGATTGGCTTTGGTTTCTGTTGTACAATAGTAGGGCTCTAACAGTGCTTGTTATGCCGAGATCGCATACAATATAATTTAATTCATAACTTATTTATTCGAAGAGAAATGCAGCTGCGTTATTCTGCTGGTGCTGCTTCTTCACTTAATTCGATTTTAACGTCAATAATTAACGCTGCATCACTCATGTCCAAAAACGCGTCCTGTTGATTAATATTTATTTCACATTCGTCGCTATTATTGTACGCTTTTGTTTCAGTTGGATACGTATGTATTTCCTCTTTTGTAATTGATGATGAGACTGGTAAATATTTGCAATTATTACTTTCCATCACTTTATATAGAGAATATATTAATTATCTGAGTGTAATTGACATAAAAATTGTTTTATGCAATAAATTCAAAATATTATAAAACAAAAATCTGATTACACTGCTTGAAAGTTCCCTAAATCTGCAATTAAATATTCCGTCTTGAGGTTGTAAATGATTATTAAAATTCATACCCAGATTTTTAAACATGTTCGTAATAATTAAAAGTGAGTTTGAAAATATTACTCATGACATTATTTTTCAAACCGAAACCTTTCAAAAGACAAACAACTAGTTGTTGCTAATCATGTGGAAAATGTTGAAGAGCATGGAAATGTCGAAATAAGTTTTTTAATCAAAACTCAAGTAATAAGGTAAACATCAATAACATCTCCACCTTATGATGTTTAATTCCTTGTAAGTTGTTCTAGTTTTTTTTTTGACATTTTTATTCAGTATAGGTACATATTATATGACAATATAAAATTTAATTATTTTTGAGATTAATGACAATCGAAAAATTTTCGATGTTTCGTGCATTTGCGTTTCCATCAAAAGCAAGAAATGTATGCACATTGCATCACTTATTTATTTCATTAATCACTTTGTTTTGAACAAGAGTGGGGCAAACCGACAACTCGACAATTTGCAGAACAAACAAACATGTTTTTTGTTAAGTTCCTTGTACTCAAGCACCGCTGGTTTAAGGGGGAGTATTGAGTATTTATATTCTATAGTTTGCATATAAACTAGTGATTTCAAATATGTTTCAAATCATGTGTCTATATTTTGGTTTTACTTTATTGTATGTCATTATCAGCTTTTAATTGTTATACTCTTTTGGGTTCGTCTGTCTGTCATATTACTGTTCATTTTTGATACTGTCAAATTTTGGTTTTAAACGAACGTGTTACAGAATAAAAGAAAACTAAGTGGAAACATGAAAAGGGATTTTCGTAATTTAATTAAATCTTGTATTTCATGACTAGATAAAAAGGAAATATTTAAACTCCTTCTCCAACTATTATTGTTTTTACTTAACTATTTTCTGTATAATTGATACAAATATTATTATTTTGTTATTAATTCACCACTTGTGAACACTTCTTCCTTCTAATTTTTCGTCTCCTATCCTTACATTCGCTTTTTCCTTTGCATACTAGTATTTTTGTTTTACTTTTATTTATTTTCATACAGTACTGTTTCGTTAGTACCGCTTCCATTTTATTTAAAGCTATCTGTAAGTCCTCCTTGCTATATCATTTTCAAATCTAAGCATACTAATCTTTTGTCCCTCTATATCTGTCCATACAGTCGTACTGTTTAATGATGTTGATCGCGTCTTCGATGTATAGATTGAAAAGTAGCGGTGATAATGTGCATCCCTGTCTGACTCCCTTCCTAATATTTACTTCTCTACGTTGTAGCCCCATCTCTATAACTGTCTGTTGCTCTTTATACAAACTTAGTATCACTCTTCTATCTTTGTAACTCATCCCTACATTTTTAGGTATATTTAACATCTTGTCCCATTCAAGACTGTGAAATCTACAAATCCTATGTACGTACTTTTTTTTTATCGATTTTTCTATTATTACCCGTAAAGCTAGAATGGCCTCTCGCGTTCCTCTATTTCTTCTAAACCCAAACAAAATATTTCTTTCCATCAGTGGACCGGTGTGAGTAACTATTTGGAATAGTACGAAATTAAATAA
Organism: Agrilus planipennis; assembly: GCF_000699045.2. Taxonomy (NCBI): domain Eukaryota; kingdom Metazoa; phylum Arthropoda; class Insecta; order Coleoptera; family Buprestidae; genus Agrilus; species Agrilus planipennis. The sequence goes on along the minus strand of NW_020438984.1, from coordinate 724,769 downwards.
ATAGCTCTTGTTGTCGAATAATAATCTCTAATTATCCGGCCTTCTTCATACACAACGAAAGTAACAGATTATTTCCGAATTGATTATTTACTTGTAATGTCGCATTCCTATAATATAAGTAATGAATTAGAGAATGTAGAACGGACATTGTTCCTCGATAGATCACTTTAGTTACAGTGATATACACAATTGGATGTACATTATTCCTTAAAACGGCTATTTGTTTTTCTTTTGACTGGAAGCAGAATGTTAAGGAAACAAAAGATCAATAACGTTGTAAATATAACAATCATGTCACTACAAAAGTAATGACGCATTCGACGGATTAGGTCATTAGTTATTAATTATAAAAGTTTAACTGTCACTTGATTTTTAATTTGAACGAATTTTATCAAATTGATATTTAGTGCATTCAATAAAAAATATCATTCCACCAGTGAGTTGGTGTGAGAGGCTATTTCAAACAGTACGAAATCTGTCTTAAAAAAGTCACGTTCACTGTAAATCCAAGCAATAGGACGGATGCATGTCAAATTGAAAAAGCATGCATGTATGAGACTGCGACCAAGCACTTGATGACTCCATTCAGCAACCATGTACAAGAACACTGGATGACAGAAAATTTAAAAATCCACTAAAAATTTGTATTAAATATATTATAAAAAGCATTACATTACATTTTAGGATTACGTATGCTCCAACAAGGTCCATTTAAATATATGGATATATACTTGCTGAAACGAATCCCGGTGTAGCTAACCTCAACGCGACAGGCACGTTACTATAATCGAATAAAATAATTCGAAGTGGTCTGTATTCTGTCGAAACTGCCAGACGCGGATTGCGATATCGACACAAGTGGACCTTGTTGGAGCATACGTAATCCTANACAATGTTACAAAAAATTATTTTTTGAAAACTACATCTGCCAAATGTCCTCCGTTGACACCTATGCATTCATGGAGTCGAGCCTGAAAGTTCTGCATAACTCTTCGCAGCCTATCAACAGGTATTGCTGCAATCTCGTCACGAATTCGTTGTTTGAGGGCCAAGATTGTCCTGGGTGGATCAGTTCCAAACACTTTCGTTTTCAGATAACCCCATTAAAAGAAGTGGCAAACAGTAAGGTCGGGAGACCGAGGGGGCCAAGCGATATCCCCGTTTCGAGAAACGACACGTCCTGGGAACAATGCATTCACCGCATTCATTGAAATTCTTGCAGTGTGGCTTGTTGCACCGTCTTGTTGAAAAAGTGTGTTTTCATTAACTGGAAGGCGGTGAAGTTGAGGTGTGAGGAAGTTCCGAATCACTGCAACATATCTCTCAGAATTAACGGTAACGGCATTTTCAGCCTCATTCTCAAAAAAATACGGACCGATGATTCCATTTTCCGACATTGCACACCATACTGTCACTTTCTGAGCATGAAGAGGTGTTTCATGAAGCAAATGAGAGTTCTCTTCCGCCCAGTACCTGAAATTTTGTTTGTTAACAAAACCGGAGAGGTGAAAATGTGCCTCATCACTCATCCACAAGTTATTAACTTGGTCACCATTTTCTTCCAACCTGGAAAGTTCGATATTTTCAGGGGTTCGAATCGTTCTGGCACTACCACCTTTTTTTGCTAGACGCCGATCCAGTTTGCTCGAGGTTGTTTACCCATATTTTAATCGCATTGTCTGACGGAACAGGTTAGTAACGTGGTATGTTAAAATGCCGTCGAAAATCCCGACGCGTTTGCACTAAACTCTCGCCATTTTGATAATAAGCCTTAATTGCGTAACCGCGATGCTCACCCGTCCAACGCTCCATTGTAGACTAAATGGCAAGCCACTCGGGTCCCGGCAGGCCTGTGACTGTCTTCCCTACGACTTCAAAGCGCGCTGCAAGCCCCACCCCAAATCTTCCCGTTTCATTGCCGAACCCTGTATAAGTAAAGTATAAGTAAAAATATAATATATAGAAACTATATAATATA
>NW_020438984.1:707581-722497 GCF_000699045.2 Agrilus planipennis | reverse complement strand
TATTTTATTCGATTATGGTAACGTGCCTGTCGCGTTGAGGTTAGCTACACCGGGATTCGTTTCAGCAAGTAGATATCCATATATTTAAATGGACCTTGTTGGAGCATACGTAATCCTAAAATGTAATGTAATGCTTTACCGCGCCATTTGTAATATTTTCTAAAACGCGCTGTTAAGACAGCAGGTAAAAGTTGGCCTGTGTTCTGTCGGAGCTGTCTGCAACTCGCTGATGAGATCCAAAAAGATCGAAATCGCGATCCGCGTCTGGCATTTTCGACAGAATACAGACCACTTCGAATTATTTTATTCCATTATTTGCTGTTTAGAATTCATACATGGATGACAAATCTGCTACGCATATGTAGGTATATAATGACCCAATTTTTTTATAAGTCAGAATCAAAAAATACCTACATAATAATAATATAAAGAATATCAGTTAGGTACAGGTCGGACGAAGGAAGCTGGCGAGAGGTCGCGCAGGTACTTGCCCATATATGACCTATTTGGGTAAATCACTTGGAACCGATACACAAATAAGTTTTAAGTAGGCGTAAATTATAGTATTAATACAGATAGGACAGTAGCGTACTAGAAACTAATGTAGAAACATAATTTACTAAAAAGAAAAAAATGAACCTATTGCTCTTGTGTTATAGTTAGTTTTCACATTCACCGTCATCATGGGCATCTCTATCTCTGTCACCAATTGTGGTCGTTTGCAAACCATAAGTAGAATGTTATCTCAATTTTTCATAAAAGTAATAATCGTGACTGTATTAATTGTAAAACTGACATCATCTAAGCGGTCTTTTCTCAGTAAATCTTCGTATATGGAGTCCTCCTCGACATCTCCTATCGTTAGTAGGCGAATTAACCAAATGTAATTCAGGTTCAGATTTCTCGAGACTAAAGACGACGCGCCCATCCATTTCTGACTGACCATTTTTCTTCTTCGGATACTTGACGAAGTGACGTTATAGGAGAGATAGTTGAAGGTCATTCTGCGGCTGCAATAATAATTGATGATGATTGACGATGATTTACGATGACAGATTGACTATAACTGACGGTAATTTACGATGATTTACAATAATTTACGATAACTGCCGATGATTTAGGATAAAGGATTTTTGTTGATTTAAATGATAATTTACGATAATTTACGATAAATAACTTACGATGATTCACGATAATTTACAATAATTTACGATGCTTTACGTGGATTTACGATAATTCCAATCAACAATCCTACTTAAAATGTACCCTTAACAATAGACACACACAATTAAAAACTCTTGCAAAATTTCCACAATATTCCATGGTAAAGAAAAGAACAACCTGTTAAAACAATTTTTTTTATTATTTGCAGAGATAACAATAATACTTGAATGTACCCTTAACAATAGACACATACAATAATAAGAAAGAAATTAGCCCAATGTGTGAAAGTAACATTTCTTTTATTATTATATGTGTATTGTTAAGGGTACATTTCAAGTATGATTGTTCTCTGTTAATAATAAAAAAAATTATCGTATATTACGATAAATCAACATAAATTGTTGTAAATTATCGTGAATCATCATAAGCTATTTATCGTGAATTATTGTAAATCATTATAAATTATGGTAAATTATCGTAAATCATCGTAAGTTATTTATCATAAATGATTGTAAATCATATGTAGATTATCGTAAGTCATTGTAAATCGTCGGAAATTCTCGTAAATTATCGTAAATCAATCATCTTAAATCATAGTAATTCATCATGCCGAGCTCTTGAGTAAGTATAGGTCCTTATAAAAGTCAGTTGATGTTTTTATTATTTCTGACCTGGAATATGTTTTTGTGTTATTCGTAGAGTTCTTTTGTAAGCAAGGGATCCATTGTTTAAACGTTTTCAATTATTTTTGACCTTTCTTCGTACTTCCTGACTCATTTAAACATCTTTCAATAGTTGATAGTCTGAATTCTTGATATTCTTTCTTGATTATTTTATGAGTGTTTTTGTACAGATAACACTTCTCTTTCTTTTCTTCAGTAGTTAGTTGCTTTTTATTTGTTAATTCGATTCTTCTGTTTATGAGCATTCTCGTTTTTTCTGAAATAATGGATTGCCTTTTTTGTTTCTTATGATTCTTCAGTGTCGATTTGAAACTCTCCTCTACATGACTAAATGATAGTGTTTTTTTCCGGGCTTTTTGGTCGTGGTCAGTGGAATCTTGCTTTTCCAGACGGTTCGCCGTTCTTTGCTGACAGATCTTCAGTGGTGACTTGGCAGGTGCTGAGTAGTAACTGATATAGTTTGAGAACGGGTTACCCTTCTTAAACTGCAGTCGTGACGGTAAGTGGTTTTATGGTTCACTTCGTCCATGTTCTTTTTATATTGATCCAGTGCTTTTCGGTTGGTAGCACATTGTTTATTTTTCAATGTCGGTTTCCAAGCTTTGCTGATATGTAAGCCATCATCTCTGCTTATGTTATTAGGATGTTATTCAATTTCCAGAGCTTCCCTTCTAGCCAGATTGTAGAATCCCGACGTTCTAACCAGGACGGTTGTATCTTTGAACTGTATGGTGTGGCCTTCCTCAAGTGCGTATTGAGCTGTAGCTGATATTTCGGGTTGAAGCAATCTGATGATTCTTTCGTGTTCTTTTCTCCTTGTCAATATGCTGCGTTGCGTCTTCCCATTGTAGTCTTTGCCACATTCACAGGATATACGGTAAACTCCTGGTGTTAGTAGTGGATCTAGAGGGTCCTTTGCTGATCGTAGTTCATTTTGAATCTTGCGGGTGGGTAGAAATGTTGTTGTTATTTATTCCCTTTTTTCCAAGAATCTTAGCTATTCTATCCGTGATATTCTGGATATGAGGAAGACAAGTTGTGATCTTTTCTTTCTCAGTCGTTGTGTTGTTCTCGTTGTGGTGGTTTCTAGGATATAATACTTTTTGAATTTCGCTATAACTGTAACCGTTTGCTTGTAAAGCTTTCTGTAGGTGGTCTAATTCCGGCTGTAGGTATTCCTTGTCCGCGATGAATTTAGCTCTGCTAACCAGTGTTTTGATGACTGTCCTTTTTTGGGCTGGATGGTGGTTGGAAGCAGCGTTCAGGTATCTATATGTATGTGTGGCTTTCCTGTAGCCACCGTGGGCAAGTTGGCCTGTAGTAGTTCTTTTTATAATGACGTCTAGGAACGCAATCCTTCCATCTCTCTCCTGTTCCTTAGTGAAGCGTATGTTTTGGTGCTGGCTGTTCAGGTGATCTAAAAATTTGTTCAGCTTATTCTCTCCATGTGGCCAGACGACGAAAGTATCATCCATATATCGATACCAGTAAGCTGGTTTATATTTGGCTGTCTCTAAGGCAGTCGTCTCAAAGAACTCCATGTAGAAATTAGCAATTAGTGGACTAAATGGGCTACCCATTCACCCGTCGATTTGTTTGTAGAAATTTTGGTTCCATAGGAAGTAGCTGGACGTCAGACAGTGTTCGAATAGTGCGACTTCTTCATCCGGAAAACGCGTCCGTAGTAGTTCCAGAGTATCCTTTAGTGGTAGCTTTGTGAATAACAATTCTACATCGAAGCTGACTAGGATGTCAGAGTCTTCCAATCTGATGTTGTTCAGTTTCTCGATGAAATGTTTTGAATTTCGAATATGATGTTCGGATATTCCCACATGCGGAGCCAACAAGGTGGTCAAATGTTTAGTCAAGTTGTATGGTTAATAGTACTCACTATTGGGCGTAGTGGTACTTCTTCTTTGTGTATTTTTGGCAATCCATATAGTCTTGATGGGCGACTGTTGGAGGGTTTTAGCTGTTTAATGGTTTTTTCGTCCCAATTTGTTTTCTTCAATAATTTGATGGTGTTCCTTTCAATTACTGATGTTGGATTTCGTGGCAATATCTTGTAAGTGTCTGGTGTTAACAAACTCCTCAGCTTATCCTCATATTCTGTTGTATCCAAGACAAGTGTCGAGTTTCCTTTGTCAGCTATTGTTATCTCTTTCATTTCTCGTTATTCCCGGAGTGCTGCACGTTCTTCTTTTGGGATGTTGCTTTTTTAGAATTTTAGCTTTCCTTAGTATTCAGCAGACGTCTTGTCGTACTTCCTCGGCTTCAGGTTGATTTAGTTGTTGTTATTAGTTAATTAAAGATGTAGTTTATCTGGCTTTTATGGCACTTAGGCGATAGCCATGTCCACAGATTCTTTGCATTTTTGTGAAATAAGCTATTGATTACAAACAAGTTATTTTACCAGTAAAACTATAATAAAGTTTCACCTTTTTTATTTCTTTTTCCGAAGCACGCGTTGCCAAGTATTCTGTCCTCGTAAATCATCGTCAATCAAAAATCGACAATAATCATTAATCATCATTGAATGACCTTCAACCATCTCCCCTATTACGTCACTTCGTCAACTATCCAAAAAATAAAAATGGTCAGAACTGGATGGACGCGCCATCTTCAGTTTTGAGAAATCTGAACCGGAATCACATTTGGTTAATTCGCCTGTTTTTCTTTTATTGGCTGTACTTATTTGTTACTTGAGACAAATTTCAGGTATTAATGATATAAATAAATGCAACCTTTAAGTACGTACTATACATTTCAGTCCTGCGCTGTAATCCAACACCTCTGGTCACATAATTTTATTTTCAAAGTCTGGTAACACTGATGATAGGAGATGTCGAGGAGGACTCAATATACGAATATTTACTAGGAAAAGACCGCTCAGATGATGTCAATGTTACAATAAATAAAGTCACGATTATTACTTTTATGTAAAATTGAGATATCATTCTACTAATAGTTTGTAAACGACCACAATTCGTCGTTCAACCTTAAAATAGGAGTGGGAACCCAGCCTGTTCCCAAATGGGACAACGGGGGATAAGGTGGTAAAAAGGCGCCTCCGTCAAGAAAAATGGAACGTGCTGAAACAATTTTTCTGTATTTAAATTTTTTCATTAAAAGAATAAAAAAAAAAAAGTTTAAGTAATTACATAAATAATAAAACACTTGTACGTGAAGTGGTAGGGTCTGAGCTGGAAAAGCTGCACCCTGTAGCACTTCGACCGCCAACAGTACAAGTACCTAACTGATATTTTTTTAAATTATTTTTATGTATGTAAAGCATGNGTCAATAAAAAATAGGCGAGATAGGTTGGTAGGACACCTTCTCAGACATGAAGGTCTAGTCAGAGACATATTAGAGGCAGAAACAGGAGTTAGGAGGGGTAGAGGTAGACCTAGATTAGATTACTCTTCGCAAATAGTTAAAGATGTGGGCTGTTCTAGTTTTAGGGAAATGAGAAGAATACCTCAGATAAGATTAGCTCAGGATAGGAAAGAGTGGAGGTACGTGTCCAACCAGTCTTAGGACTGATGACCTTATGATGATGATGATAGGATTTATACTTTTTATAATTTTTTAAATTCACAATCACTACATAGTATAAAACAAAGTCGCTTTCCCGCTGTCTGTCCCTATGTATGCTTAAATCTTTAAAACTACGCAACGGATTTTGATGCGTTTTTTTTTTTAAAGATAGAGTGATTCAAGAGGAAGGTTTATATGTATAATACATGCATAATATAGTAGGGAAACACTGATAATTTTAGAGGTTTCTAATGTGATGCCGTAAATAAACACATTTTTTTGCGCTTACATTGCAAACGCTGGCTAAACCCTATGAGATAGATCAAAATAATGTACCACAGTATTGTACATCTTAAAGAGGACTACAAAAAAGTCCCGAATGGTATATGTCTATCTCTTAGAGATAACCCACAATAACCATTTTTTATCCTTTAACTTTTTATGAGAAATAATGGCTTATTTAGTGATTTTAAGCAATACAGCATTAATCTTTATCGAATTAAGTACTTGTAAATACATTGTGCATTTAATTGAATGAATTTTTTTAATTTATGGTCATCAAGTTTGCTCAATGGAGTCATCAAGTACTTGGTCGCAGTTACATGCATGCATGCTTTTTTAATTTGCCGTGCATTCGCCCTATTGCTTGGATTTGCAGTGAACGTGATTTTTTTAAGACAGATTTCGTACTGTTCGAAATAGTCTCTCACACCAACCCACTGATGGGATGATATTTTTTATTGAATGCACAAAATATCAATCTGATAAAATTCGTCAAATTAAAAATCAAGTGACAGTAAAACTTTTACAATTAATAACTAATGACCTAATCTGTCGAATGCGTCAACCCGAAATAAAATCTACTGTAATGATTCTAATAGACATTGTTTCAATAAAGCTTGCAAAGATAAGCACTTCCTTGTTTGTGCAACAATTTATAAATGTTAATCTTGCAATAGACTTTGCGATCGTCAACGTCCGCATAAGTGCGGTTTCACAGTATGCAAAAATTGTGAAAAATTCGTTGAGACGGCCGAACACTACTGTTATACTATTAATAAAAATAGCAAGTACGGGATTTGTAATGTACCGTGCACATGTTACAACTGCACTAGCTATCACAATAAAGGGTGTCTCTACAAGAAAAATCAACGTGTATATAAAGAACCATGTATTATAACGGTCGCAACGTTAAGAAGATCCAGCGCTGCACTCACCAAATATATTTTCTTTGACTACGAGGCGATCCAAAATACAGGTGTGCATATATCTAATTTGATAATAGCCCGCGACTTTGATAATAACAAATACGTTTTCAATAACAATGTTGAATTCTGTCAATGGTTAATAACCGAAGAGCACAAGGAATACACGGCCGTAGCACACAATGCTAAGGGTTATGACTCATATTTTATACTTAAATATTGAGTGGAAAACCCTATCAAACCATTCTTTATTTACAATGGAACAAAACTAATGTTGCCAGAAATACCGCAAGTTCAACTAAAAATTATAGATGGTTTAAATTTCATCGTCGTGTAATGAACCTCACAGGAAATAAAAGTCGTTGGTAGTTTACTTTTTTATTAAACAACATTTATAACTTATAACCAACAAATGATTGACGAAAACTGATCAAAAAAAGAAAGATTTAGAGATTTTCACTTTGAGACTGTAGGACCGTATCTCTCTTGTTTAAGGAAGAAGTTGATTTTGTAAGCTGATTCATATACATATACAAAAGTAAAAGAATAACTGATAATAATGATCGCAATAATATTCCATGGGAAAGTTACTATTTCCCAAAGTTTGAAATAGATTATTAATTAATGTAACTGCTGAGATAAACTGTAATTGTTTACAATTCCAGCGGAAGCTACTATTTGAACATTATTACAGTATCCACATATTTCTTAGTAAATAAAATAGGTAATTATCTAAAGACAATAACATTTTGAAATAAAATTGGATATTACAATATACAGTCTGTTATTGAATAATAAAATACATTATAATTATGTTTTATTTTACCATATTGTACACGTAGGTATTTTACAGCCGGACCCTTGGCCGATTCTCCTAAAATTTTCCGCTCTTTTTAACACTTCCGGAAACCATAATTATATTGGTAACTTAAAAAAATATTACGCCCCAGATGTCATGAAAACAAAGCAACATGGCACGGATAAATGAAAACTACGTATTTGATTTTCAAAGAGAACTGCACGACTATTGTGATTCCTATATGGATATTCTTAGAACAGGCTGCTTGGAATTTCGATAGGAATTTCTGGAGATCGCTAATATTGATCCCATGCAGTACCTTACGATAGCGAGAGTGTACATGGCTATTTACAGATCAAAATATATACCAGAGAAAACGATTGCTGTTGTCGAGGAAAAACCGAAAGACACTGGCTAAACCAGTTCGATAATGTCCGTCACGCCCTAAACGGCGGTGAAGTAACAATATACGGCAATAAAGTTGGCGGTTACGATAACGTCACAAATACAGTTTATCAGTACCACGGGTGTTTTTGGCATGGGTGCCCCAAATGTTATCGTCCCACAACTTAGTCATGTAAATCACGAAACAATGGACGATCTGTACGAGAAAAGTCGAAGTCAACAATTGAAGGATGCCGGGTATATGGTTGTGAAGATATGGGAATGCAACTGGCTTCAATCAAAAGTACCAAACTGTCAAGAATGTATTTATTGACGACGAACCGCTCAATCCGAGAGAATCATTTTTCGGGGGACGTACTAACGCGGCAAAGCTAAAGGTCACCGACAAAAGAATGCAGTATATTAATGTGGTTTCTCTATATCCCACCGTTCAAAATTACGATCCTCTTCCCATAGGACACCCTACCAAAATACATAGGCCGTCTGAATATGATCACACATGGTTCGCTTTTGTAAAATGCAAAATTTTAACCCCACGTAAATTATGTCACCCTGTAGGTATTACCTATAAAGACCGATAAATTAGTATTTACGTTTTGTCGTAGGTGCCTGCACCACCACCAGTCATAGAAATGTGAACATACCAAACAAGAAAGAACGATCAGGGGGTGTTGGACAACACTGGAAATAAAAAAAACTTTAGAAAAGGGCCACGTCATACGGGAAATTATTGAAGTATGGCATATCCCTGAAAAATCTACGTATTTATTCCGAGAGTAGATAAATGACTTTATGAAAATAAGATAAGAAACGAGTTTGCACAATTACGAATCGAACGAGGAATACGCACGTATCATTAAAGAACAGACTGCTATAGAGCTGGAATAAAATTGGAGTTAATGCGGGAAGAAGAGCCATTGCGAAGATCTGTCTGAACTCCTTGTGGAGAAGATTCGGACAGAGATTCAGCATGAGTCAGAGCGAAGTCGTTACTAACCCGAAAAGATGGTACGAAATACTGCTAGATGACAAAATACACAATTCAAGTTGTATATTTGTAAACGAGGACGTCGTCCACATGACCTGCAAATATAAAGATATGTTTGTAGAAGCTCCACATCCATCAACATATTCATAACGACGTTTACGACAAGTAACGTTTGTCCAAGACTGTATGATGTGTTAGATAGGCTGAACGAGGACGTTGTCTACTACGATACAGACAGCATCATTTATATGGATTATATTATTGAATGGATATCGACAGGACTAAAGAGCTACTACTGCAAAACTTTAAAACTTTACTTTATTACCGTATATTGTTACTTCACCGCCGTTTAGGGTGTGACGGACATTATCGAACTGGTAATATTACCATATAACTAATTCTAAATCTATTTAGAATTGTTTTATTGTCTTTGTTTGAATTTCATAGTTGTTTGATTTACTATATAATAAAGTTGTTATTGTTTTTCAAACTTGCCTTTATTAATATCTTAATACTTTACCCCCAATCACGCCAAAATAAACAAGATGCATCATAATCAGGTAATTAATATAAATAATTAGAGAGGTGAAAATGTGCCTCATCACTCATCCACAAGTTATTAACTTGGTCACCATTTTCTTCCAACCTGGAAAGTTCGATATTTTCAGGGGTTCGAATCGTTCTGGCACTACCACCTTTTTTTNTTTTTTCACTTACATGTTTATTTTTTTATTGGCTTGTTTTAAATATTTCAACTAAACCCATTCTGATAATTTTAAATTTTCTTGGTAACCATAACTTACATAGGTGGCGTATTATTTTTAAACAGGGGTGATTCGTTAAATTCTGCTCAAATTTCCTTTTTTCTGTGTATAATTTATTGTAATCAATTCAAAGCAGCTTATGTGATGTTAATTAATTTAAATAAGCGACGAACCAAGAAGGGTAACGCGCAGTCAGAAAAAATCGAGCTCGGAAGCAAACGTTGAACAAATAAGTAAAAACAATGTCCAGGGGGCAACAAATTCAAAAGATTTCAGGCCAACACACAGCAGCACTACTCCAGATCCCTTCACACCCCAATCATCCTTGTCAAGGAGTCCATCCCAACAATCTCCATCTATTTTTACATTTGAGTTACCTAAAGTATATCAGGCACCAAATTCAAACTCTACTCAATTGACAATTACACCAATCCCTACTTACACGCCACAGAACCCTAAAAATAAACCAAATATCCAAACCACGGATTCATACGAATCAAATAACCAAAACACACAAACACCCGAATCACCCACACTAATAATAAATCAACCGCAATTACAAACGATACTAACATTACCAACCCTGCAAAAATCTCGCAGTAATTCACCAAACAAAATACTACATTATCAAATGCTTTTGCGGAAACAAAACAACCAGGTACCCCTAAATTTATACCATCACCAACGTTTGATCCAAGCTCGGATTTTGCTTTAACTTTTTTATAAAATGATATATAATAGTTGCGTGTAATGGTTGGACAGATACATATAAAATTGTTTATTTGAAAGTTTCCTAGAGAGACCCTCTAATATTTGGTATAACGAATATATAAAAAATGAATAAAATAGGGTAAACGATTGGGAAAGAATTAAAAACTATTTCAAAAAATAATTTAACGGGAAATTTAAATTTCAAAACCGAAAACAACGCAATTATGAAGATTTAAAAAGGTACTATTATGATCTTTTAAGTATAGCCCACGAAATAGATGTAGACTACACTCACCATTTGCAGAAACTACTATCTATTGAGTAACGGTATCACAACTTTTGACGAACTTTAAGTGAAGTTTAAAGAGTTTTAATCGATCGAATGACGGCCCAAACATCACTTCTAACAATAACAACAACCCATGGAGATCATCTCAAGAAAACACAAGAAACCAGGCATCCGGCAGCAGAGGAAGGAGCATAGGTTTCAGCAAAACTATCGAAATCCACCCTCAGAACCACAATACCGTCCCTGGAAAGCGAATAATTATTATCAGTCAGCAACGTGAAGGGGTAGTTTTCACGGAAATTACCAAAATCAATACAGGAGATATCAACGAAATAGGAACAGAGGAGTAAATGCGCCAACAGGAAATGTGTTCAGAGGAAACAGAGTCTAGTAAAGGGGGAATCATTATAAACAAATATCGTCGCCATGCAAAGGACACACAAAAAAACAAAAATGATAATAAAAAAGGACTTTCATCGTCGGTCAGAGGAATAAGCGAAAATTCGGATAATTTTCAGAAAACACGACAGCCTAATATCAACTACGTTCCAGAAGATGGAAGGCACAATGAAAATCATCGAAATGTACGTAAGTCATGCAAAAAAACATGCTTCAAACAACACGGGAACAAGATTCTTCATGGATGATTTCAGCCAATCATTGGGCCCAGAACCTTCACAGCAGGTCCTGCTCAGCATAATTTGCACATGCCTAATCGTCTTCCTTATATATATGATGTTTCATCTCGTCAAATGTTATTTAAAACGAAGAGAAAAACCTACAACCATAAACCCTGAAACATTCCCGAAACAATGAAATTGCAATGACCCCACTACCCCAAACTTCCGCATCGAAAATTTCTCCATCCCCAAAGAACAAATTCATCATAAAAATCACGAAGAAACAAAATATCCAAACCCTATCCCCAGGCGAAACAATTGCCGCCGAACTTGAATGTATTCAAGAAATGTAAATTATCTATTAGTTCACCGTATTAAATATAATACAAAGTCAGCATATTGCGACTTTCTTCGATCATTTTTTTTATATTCTTGGATTGTGCTTATTGTCGGGTTATTTAAGTCAGTGCATATTCCAGAAATTTGATGCTTCTAAATAAATATCACGGTAATTTTTTGCTTTTCTGAGAGGATATCTATGAACAATTGATTCCCTTTATTAGGTGCAGAAAATAAAAAATAATATGAAGTATATGCGGATAGACAAATAAATAAATAAAATAATGTAATAAATAAATGAAATGATATAATGAATGAAATGAATGATAGAATACGCGCCTATATTATTAAAAAGAGGTTAAATAAAGAATTATAAAAGGAAAAGTTACATAAAACAAAATTGTAAAAGAGAAATAATTTAGTTACAAATTATATGAAACTATATAAAATATGAGGTAAGAAATGGTACGAAAAATGTGCGAGTTAAAGTATATAATTAAAAAAAATACTGTGTATAAAAGACAAAAGATTTCATAATGAAGTTAAACACGAAATATATAATGTAAAATGAAAAGATAAAGTAATTCAAATAAACATTTAAAAGAAACGTAAGCACTTAATGAATGAGTCAGCGAAAGAAAAATGTGATGACAGGTAAATAAAAACAAAATAAGTACAAGTGAATACTATAAATATGATTAATAAAATTGTCAAAATAACTGTACAAAATCGCCTTATACGGGGGATAATAACTTTTTGTTTTTCTATCGAAATATTTTTTTTTTTAACTAAATGAAATAAAGACACCATACAACAAATGTGGAAGAAATTATATAAAAGTGTATGATAGTAATATTAATGATAAAACATAAATAAGTAAAGACAGTCACATATATTCTATATCTTATATTCTAAGGGCAATATTACTATTAAAATTGGGGCAATTAAATATTAGAATTAGCCTATATATAGATATTAAGCTAAATTAAAAACAGGTAAATACACTTTTTTTCTTTTTGTATGTAACGCGACGAATCATTCATGAGACACTACACAGCTTCCAAATTTCATGCAGTTCGAGGGAGAACACCCCATTTAAAATCCAAACCAAGACATCACCGATGAAAGGACAGATCCATTACTTTAAGCTGCACACCTTAGAGCACTCAACACTTTGCCTTTATTTGCATAGACGAAAAAAAAAAATCTTCAAAAGACACCCAGCGGCCCACAAACACCAACAAATAAACATCCCACAAATCACTAATGTATCCACAATAACCAAATAATTGCTTGACCAAAACCAACAAAATGGAAGAGCAAATCAAACTTCTGGCCTGAAAGAGACACCAAATCCAACCCTTGTCGGAAAAGGATACCACTTCATCAGCTATGTGTGATCGCGGATGGAAAGAAAAATGATTGAGCTGCTCACTTCGCGTACAGTTATTCCCATACTAAACAATTTGGAAAATCGACCACAATTAGATGATTTTGAAAAAAAACAACCGTGAAGCAAGTTGGCAGACTTTCTTCCAACGAACATCCTTCTACTGACTACAATACTGGACCAACGTCCAACAATATGAGAAGAACTGCAACGTCCAGAAGATAATAATAAAAAACATAATATAGAGAAAGAATACATCAGCAGTTTAAACTTCCATGGAATTGATTTTATTTTCAAAACCGCTGTTAAAAAGAAATACAGCCAGCGATACATGTAGGCGAGCTAACCAGGGGGTCACCTGACAATTCGGAATGACACGGGCAAAATTTCTTTTTCTTCTTATCATCTTAATACCTTACCCCCAGTCACGCCAAAATTATCAAAATGCATTATAATCAGATAANATTTATTTATTTGAAAAGAAATACAACAGGCTAAAAAGCCCAGGAAAATATACAAAATAAATGAATAATGGTTGACATAGTAATCTTATCCAATAGGAAGTTTTGTTACAATTAAGTTCATTATTTATATTCTAGTAAATAACTTAGAGAGGACTTGATTGCACCAATATTGAGATCTAACATTTCGGTTGTCAAATAACGATTTGCTAGTCTAGTCAGTCTTGGTATCATAGAATCATACAAAAATTTACTGTTACTTTAAATTCTATTTAATTGTAATAGATTAAAAAGCCTAGGAAAATATACAAAATAAATGAATAATGGTTGACATAGGAATCTTATCCAATAGGAAGTTTTGTTACAATTAAGTTCATTATTTATATTCTGGTAAATGACTTAGAGAGGACTTGATTGCACCAATATTGAGATCTAACATTTCGGTTGTCAAATAACGGTTCGCTAGTCTAGTCAGTCTTGGTATCATAGAATCATACAAAAATTTAGATCTACAGAAAAATTCTCGAAACAGATTTACAAATCTAACATCTCGTACATTAACATATGGTATAAATTTAGATAATAATTCGTCGCATTTAATGGTTATAATTTTGTATACAAATATCACGTCGTGAAATTCACGAACAGAGCGAAGAGATGGTAATTCTGTGAATATTGCAATTCCATCATAAATGTGAGTAAAAGAAGGACTTGGTAGTTTGAATTTAAACGCTACATATGAAAAAAAATTTGTGCTGTACAGTTTCGATTCGGCGTACATGATCTTGTGTCTCAGGAGACCAAATCGGTGTGCCGTACATCAATTTAGATTTAACTAATGAATTATACAACATGACAATTGTTTTTTTTGACTTGAATTGCGACGTTTGACGTTTCACAAAACCTAACATTTTCATAGCTTCATTTATAACATAATCGATATGATTTGTGAAAGACATTTTATCGTCTAAAATTATACCTAAGTCTTTAATTAACGGAATTTTTATAATTGGAAAATTCAACAATTGATAATCGAAAACTAGTTCATTGTAACCTCTATAGAATCGCATTAATTTACATTTCTCAATATTTAGTGATAGTTTATTCGTTGTACACCAATTTAGTAATGCGCATAAATCATTTTGTAACAGCTGACTGTCCAACTCGTTTTCAATTATTCTCCAAAATTTACAATCGTCCGCATATAAGAGAAACGATGAATTGAAAAATACTGAGGTGATATCATTAACAAAAATATTGAATGTAATGGTCAGACAATTGCTTAGCAATCAGGATGATAAATATTCGATCTGACTTCACAGGTTCAAATTATTGTGTGCTTTTCTTGACTTTTTTGGGTAAATACTGCAGTAATAATATTCCACCAATAATCTCTCATTTCTTCTGTCATTATCTCGCCCGTCTCATTTGTCCTTACTTAACTATCACCCATTCTCTATCTCACAATTCCTAAACGAAGGCTGAAAAGGGTCATCCGGTTTATACTTTTACCTTTCAACTTAGCATTAGTGTATAATAAAATCTATACTTGGGCACCAT